>NC_053025.1:88922606-88979588 GCF_003073215.2 Triticum urartu | reverse complement strand
TATAATTTTAAATTTCGGCGAAGACCCTAGTGTTCGGAAGACTGAGTTCGGGGCGCTATCCATACCTAGGCCGGACAAAGCCGACTCCTCGCTCTAAGCGGCATAAGTCCTTAGGGACTCGAAAACCTCTCGAACAGCGACCGGCTCTCACCTCATCATGACGGTCAGTTTTAGCTTTCTCTACTGAGGTGCTTAGCCCAGCTCAACTGGGGCACAATCGCAGTAGTTTTCCTAGTGCTACCTTAGCCGATATAACGGAATGTAAGGTACCAAAGCATAGGAGCCGGGCAAACCCAACATTTGACCCAAGACATGATTCGGAGCCGATGCATATAAAGCTATAAGTTCGGGGTGCCGCACTTGTGAAAGTGTTCGGACTTCTCACACCGTATTGTGGGGTACTTAAGCCCCTGGCGTATTGGCCGTACCAAAGTGTACGGGTGCAACATGTCATTAATGAACATATATTCGTAAAAAAGAGGTAATGCAATAATAGATGGAAGCTATGCATTGTTTATTTAAAAAAGCTGCGATCAAAGCAGAACGATACAAATAGTGCGATAAGCAAAAGATGGGACTATCAAATATGTCCTTTCCAGAGGCGAGCTGCGGAATGTTATGCGAAACGGGTATACTGCTTGTTATAGAGACCACCTTAGAGTTCCGTAGTGCGGCATAGTTTTCTGGTTCCCTGGTTGTATCGTTTGTGCAGCAATTGTACTGCCGGACAAGCCTTCTGAAGAATGGAGTCCTGAAAATAAGAGAAAATTAAGAAATCGGCAGCCCCTAGTGCGGTTTAAGCCGCGTTTCGGGCGTGCCGTGATGGTGCCCCTCCCCCTGTGCCCATGGTATTTCTAGAGCATAGTTATGTACGCGCAACACTGGTTTCGCAAGTTCACGAGGGCTGGGGTTGGGGCCGCATTGCTATGCTTGCTCGGAACATGCCAGGCGGTCTTGTTGTAGGTTACTCCGGGCGCGCTTGACGGTGTCCGGACATTTAATGGCCGGACTGGAGAATTGCCTTGAGAAGCTGCTTTGTACTTCCGCTGCGATAGCTGCTGTATGCTCCTCCGTTCGGAGAGAGCATTCGGTGTTTCCATTGACCGTGATGATGCCTCGAGGGCCTGGCATCTTGAGCTTGAGGTATGCGTAGTGCGGCACGGCATTGAACTTGGCAAATGCGGTTCGCCCGTGCAGTGCGTGATAGCCACTGCGGAACGAGACTATGTCGAAGATTAACTCCTCGCTTCAGAAATTATCCGGAGATCCGAAGACCACTTCAAGTGTAACTGAGCCTATACAGTTGGCTTCTACACCTGGAATGTCGCCTTTAAAGGTCGTTCTGGTGGGTTTAATCCTCGAGGGATCGATGCCCATTTTCTGCACTGTATCCTGATAAAGCAGGTTCAGGCTACTGCCGCCATCCATAAGGACTCTAGTGAGGTGAAATCCGTCAATAATTGGGTCTAGAACCAATGCGGCGAATCCGCCATGACGGATGCTAGTGGGGCGGTCCCTTCGATCAAAAGTGATCGGGCAGGAAGACCATGGGTTGAACTTTGGGGCGACTGGCTCCATCGCGTATACGTCCCTTAGCACACGCTTCCGCTCCCTCTTGGGGACGTGGGTTGCGTATATCATGTTCACCGTCCGCACTTGTGGGGGAAAACCTTTTTGTCCACTATTGTTCGACGGCCGGGGATCCTCCTCATCATCGCTATGCAGCCCCTTGTCTCTGCTTTCGGCATTTAACTTGCCTGCCTGCTTGAACACCCAACAATCCCTGTTGGTGTGATTGGCTGGTTTTTCGGGGGTGCCATGTATCTGGCATGAGCGGTCGAGTATTCGGTCCAAACTGGACGGGCCCGGAGTGTTTCTTTTGAATGGCTTTTTCCGCTGACCGGGTTTAGAGCCTTTGAATCCGGCATTAACTGTCATATCCTAAGTATTGTCGCCGTTAATACGGCGCTTTTTCTTGTTGGGACGCGACCTGCCACCGCTGTCCTTGGTATCCGAATTACCAGGGCTCTTGGTCATGTTATTGCTGCGAGCTAGCCAGCTGTCTTCTCCCACGCAAAAGCAGGTCATAAGTGTCGTGAGGGCTGCCATAGATTTCGGCTTTTCCTGTCCTAGGTGCCGTGCAAGCCACTCGTCGCGGATGTTATGCTTGAAGGCTGCTAAGGCCTCTGCGTCCGGACAGTCGACGATTTGATTTTTCTTGGTTAGGAACCGTGTCCAGAATTGTCTGGCTGATTCCTCTGGCTGCTGAATTATGTGGCTTAGGTCATCGGCGTCTAGTGGTCGCACATAAGTGCCCTGGAAATTGTTGAGGAATGCGGCTTCTAGGTCTTCCCAACAACCAATTGATTCTGCTGGCAAGCTATTGAGCCAATGCCGAGATGGTCCTTTAAGCTTGAGTGGGAGGTATTTGATGGCGTGTAGGTCATCACCGCGGGCCATGTGGATATGAAGGAGATAGTCCTCGATCCATACCGCAGGATCTGTTGTGCCATCGTATGATTCGATGTTCACGGGTTTGAAACCCTCGGGCATTTGATGATCCATTACTTCATCTGTGAAGCATAGTGGGTGTGCGGCGCCTCTGTATTGGGCTACATCACGACGCAGCTCAAACGAGCTTTGTCTACTGTGTTCGGCCCGACCGGATTTACTGTATCCGGCATGATGAGTACCATCTCGTGCCGTGGGGCGCCCACGTGATCCGTAGATCGATCTTGTTTGCCTTGCCTTATCCTCCAATATATCTCGCAGGTCTGGCGCATTTTCCCATGCCTTGGTAGTTTTTGAGCGGCACCGGGGTGCGGCTTGAGTGGAGGGCCGAGAGGCCTCTCTGTCACGGCCATGGGGTGGCCGGTTGGCTGCATCATGCGCTGGTGATTTAGGTGCTTCCTCCTCTAATTGGGGTAGCAACCTGCGCTTTAGGTAGCTCTTGGAGGGGCGTTCGAATTCATACTCTTCGGCCGCAAGGACTTCAGTCCATCTGTCGGCTAGCAAATCTTGATCAGCTCTAAGCTGTTGCTGTTTTTTCTTGAGGCTGCTCGCCGTGGCTATAAGCCTGCGTTTGAAACGCTCTTGTTCGATGGGATACTCCGGCACGACAAATTCGTCGTCGTCGAGGCTTGCCTCGTCTTCGGAGGGAGGCATATAATTATCGTCCTCGACCTCTCTGTCTGCCGCTCCCTCATGAGGGATGGCTTCTCTATCCTCCTGTGCTGAATCTTGCTGGAGGTGGTTGTATTCGGCATTGTCCGGGGTGTTATTATCCCCCGTGCCGGAATCACCGTTTTTTTGGCGGGATTTAGAGCGGCGCCGCTGACGCCGGCGCTTAGGCTGCTTCTTGGAGGGGTCATCCTCCGCTGTTCCATCGCCATTGCCTTCTTTTGGGATGTCCACCATGTATATATCATACGACGAGGTGGCTTTCCAGTGCCCTATAGGCGCTGATTCTTGATCGTCTCCTGCATCGGCATCCATACCGTCGATGTCTTCGGAGTCGAAGTCGAGCATGTCGGTTAAATCATCGACAGTGGCTACGAAGTGGGTGGTGGGTGGGCTTTTAATTTCTTCATCATCCGCATCCCAACCTTGCCGACCATAGTCCGGCCAGGGCTCTCCTGACAAAGAGAGAGACTTTAGTGAATTCAGAATATCGCCGAAGGGCGAGTGCCGAAAGATGTCCGCGGCGGTGAACTCCATGATTGGCGCCCAATCGGGTTTGATCGGTCGAGGCGCAGAGGGCTCGGAGTCCGGCTCCTTGGAGTCACGGGCTTCGCAGAGAATAGGGCTGGTGTTCAGCTCGATCGCCGTAGAGATTGCAGCCCCCGAGGCGGTGTCTAACCACCCATCCTCGGTTGGTGTAATCGCCTCCGAGCTAGGGGTCGGAGCGGACACGGGTGCGGCCTCCAGGGCACTGTTCGGCGGCAGAGCTAAATCATGCCCATCGTGAGAGTGTGGCGCGCTCGGCTGTGGCTCGAATCCGTCGAAGATCAAGTCTCCACGGATGTCGGCCGTGTAGTTCAAACTTCCAAATCTGACCTGATGGCCAGGGGCGTAGCTTTCGATCTGCTCCAGATGACCAAGCGAATTGGCCCGCAGTGCAAAGCCGCTGAATACGAAGACCTGTCCGGGGAGAGAAGTCTCACCCTGGAACGCATCGTTGTTGATGATTGGAGAAGCCATCGGGCCTAAAAGTGACGACACAGAGGAACTCTCAATGAAAGCACCAATGTCGGTGTCAAAACCGGCGGATCTCGGGTAGGGGGTCCCGAATTGTGCGTCTAGGTCGGATGGTAACAGGAGGCACGGGACACGATGTTTTACCCAGGTTCGGGCCCTCTTGATGGAGGTAAAACCCTACGTCCTGCTTGATTAATATTGATGATATGGGTAGTACAAGAGTAGATCTACCACGAGATCAGAGAGGCTAAACCCTAGAAGCTAGCCTATGGTATGATTGTTGTTGGTCCTACTAACTAAAACTCTCCGGTTTATATAGACACCGGAGAGGGCTAGGGTTACACAGAGTCAGTTACAATGGTAGGAGATCTACATATCCGTATCGCCAAGCTTGCCGATAGTCCAGGAGTCCGGCCGAAGGTATAGTCCAGCCATCCCGACACCCCCTAATCCAGGACTCCCTTAAAGGGTTTGGAGAATTCAAACGCAATTGGAGACACGGATGTTTTTGTTGTGGTTTCGATAGGTGGTGCTATCGTACATCCACGTTGATGGAGACTTCAACCCACGAAGGGTTACGGTTGCGCGAGTCCACGGAGGGCTCCACCCACGAAGGGTCCATGAAGAAGCAACCTTGTCTATCCCATCATGGCCATCGCCCACGAAGGACTTGCCTCACTAGCGGTAGATCTTCACGAAGTAGGCAATCTCCTTGCCCTTACAAACCCCTTGGTTCAACTCCACAATCTTGTCGGAGGCTCCCAAGTGACACCTAGCCAATCTAGGAGACACCACTCTCCAAGAAGTAACAAATGGTGTGTTGATGATGAACTCCTTGCTCTTGTGCTTCAAATGATAGTCTCCCCAACACTCAACTCTCTCTCACAGGATTTGGATTTGGTGGAAAGAAGATTTGAGTGGAAAGCAACTTGGGGAAGGCTAGAGATCAAGATTCATATGGTGGGAATGGAATATCTTGGCCTCAACACATGAGTAGGTGGTTCTCTCTCAGAAAATGTGTATTGGAAATGTAGGTATGTTCTGATGGCTCTCTCCATGAATGAAGAGTGGGTGGAGGGGTATATATAGCCTCCACACAAAAACTAACCGTTACACACAATTTACCAATCTCGGTGAGACCGAATTGAGAAACTTGGTCGGACCAATTTAGCAAACCTAGTGTCCGTTAGGATTTTCGGTGGGACTGAGATGCAACTCGGTAGGACCGATATGTTGGGGAACGTAGCAGAAATTCAAAATTTTCTACGCATCACCAAGATCAATCTATGTAGTAATCTAGCAACGAGGGGAAGGAGAGTGCATCTACATACCCTTGTAGATCGCTAAGCGGAAGCGTTCAAGTGAACAGGGTTGATGGAGTCGTACTCGTCGTGATCCAAATCACCAATGATCCTAGTGCCGAACGGACGGCCCCTCTGTGTTCAACACACGTACAGCCCGGTGATGTATCCTACGCCTTGATCCAGCAAGGGGAGAAGGAGAGGTTGGGGAAGACTCCACCCAGCAGCAGCACGACGGCGTGGTGGTGGTGGAGGAGCGTGGTACTCCAGCAGGGCTTCGCCAAGCACCGCAAGAGACGAGGAGGGAGAGGGGTAGGCTGCGCCAAGAAGGAGATGTTCTCGTGTGTATGGCAGCCCAAAACCTCAAGTATATATAGGGGAGGGGAGGGGCTGCACCCCCACCTAGGTTACAACCCCTAGGGGTGGCGGCCAGCCCTAGATCCCATTTAGGGGGCGGCCAAGGGGGGAGAGAGGGGGGCGCACCACTAGGTGGGCCTTAGGCCCATCTGAGCCTAGGGTTTCCCCCCATTCCCTTCTCTCTTCGCCTTGGGCCCTGGTGGGGGGGGGGGGGGCGCCCCAGCCCACTTGGGGCTGGCCCCCTCTCACACTTGGCCCACGCAACCCTCTAGGGTAGGTAGCCCCACCTGGTGGACCCCCGGGACCCTCCCGGTGGTCCCGGTACGTTACCGATAGCACCCGAAACTTTTCCGATGACCAAAACAGGACTTCCCATATATAAATCTTTACCTCCGAACCATTCCGAAACTCCTCGTGACATCCGGGATCTCATCCAAGTGTGTAGACCCTATGGGTTCGGGAGTCATGCAGACATGGCCGAGACAACTCTCCGGTCAATAACCAACAGCGGGATCTAGATACCCATGTTGTCTCCCACTTGTTCCACGATGATTTCATCGGATGAACCACGATGTCAAGGACTTAATCAATCCCGTATACAATTACCTTTGTCTAGTGGTATGATACTTGCCCGAGATTCGATCGTCGGTATCCCGATACCTTGTTCAATCTCGTTACCGGCAAGTCTCTTTACTCGTTCCGTAACACATCATCCCGTGATCAACTCCTTGGTCACATTGTGCACATTATGATGATGTCCTACCGAGTGGGCCCTGAGATACCTCTCCGTTACACGGAGTGACAAATCCCAGTCTCGATTCGTGCCAACCCAACAGATACTTTCGGAGATACCTGTAGTGTACCTTTATAGCCACCCAGTTACGTTGTGACGTTTGGCACACCCAAAGCACTCCTGCGGTATCCGGGAGTTGCACAATCTCATGGTCTAAGGAAATGATACTTGACATTAGAAAAGCTTTAGCATATGAACTACACGATCTTTGTGCTAGGCTTAGGATTGGGTCTTGTCCATCACATCATTCTCCTAATGATGTGATCCCGTTATCAACGACATCCAATGTCCATGGTTAGGAAACCATAACCATCTATTGATCAACGAGCTAGTCAACTAGAGGCTTACTAGGGACATGTTGTTGTCTATGTATCCACACATGTATCTGAGTTTCCTATCAATACAATTCTAGCATGGATAATAAACGATTATCATGAACAAGGAAATATAATAATAACCAATTTATTATTGCCTCTACGGCATATTTCCAACAGTCTCCCACTTGCACTAGAGTCAATAATCTAGTTCACATCGCCATGTGATTAACACTCACAGAGTTCTGGGTTTGATCATGTTATGCTTGTGAGAGAGGTTGTAGTCAACGGGTCTTGCCATATTCAGATCCCCATGTACTTCGCAAAACTTTATGTCATATCGTAGATGCTGCTACCACGTTCCACTTGGAGCTATTCCAAATTGTTGCTCCATTATACGTATCCGGTATCTCTACTCAGATCTATCCGGATAGTTGTTAAGCTTGCATCGACGTAACTCTTTACGTCGAACTCTTTATCACCTCCATAACCGAGAAACATTTCCTTATTCCTCTAAGGATAATTTTGACCGCTATCTGGTGATCTACTCCTAGATCACCTTTGTACCCTCTTGCCAGACATGTGGCAAGGCACACATCAGCTGTGGTACTCAGCATGGCATACCGTATAGAGCCTATGACAAGATCATAGGGGACGACCTTCGTCCTTCCTCTTTCTTCTGCCGTGGTCAACCTTTGAGTCTTACTCAACTTCACACCTTACAACTCAGGTAAGAACCCCTTCCTTGACTGATCTATTTTGAACTCCTTCAAAAACATGTCAAGGTGTGCGTTCTTTGAAAGTACCATCAGGCATCTTGATCTATATCTATAGATCTTGATGCCCAATATGTAAGTAGCTTTATCCAGGTCTTCCTTTGAAAATCACTCTTCAAACAAACCCTTTATGCTTTCCAGAAATTCTACATTATTTCGGATCAACAATATGTCATCCACATATACTTATCAGAAATATTGTAGTGCTCCCACTCACTTTCTTGTAAATACAAGTTTCTAGCAAACATTGTATAAACCTAAAAGCTTTGATCACTCCATCAAAACATATATTCCTATTCCGAGATGCTTGCTCTAGTCCATAGAAGGATTGCTGGAGCCAAGATACCTTTTAGAATCCTTAGGATCGACAAAACCTTTTATTGTATCACATACAACTTTTCTTACGAAAACTGGTAAGAAAACTTGTTCTGACATCCATGTGTAAGATTTCATAATCGAAAAATACAGCTAATGCTATCATGATTCCGACGGACTTAAGCATCGCTACGGGTGAGAAATTCTCATCGTAGTCAACTCCTTGAACTTGTGAAAAGACTCTTTCCCACAAGTCGAGCTTCATAGACGGTAATATTACCGCCTACGTCCGTCTTTTTCTTAAAGATCCATTCGTCTCAATGGCTTGCCGATCATCGGGCAAGTCCACCAAAGTACATACTTTGTTCTGATATATGGATACTATCTCGGATTTCATGGCTCCTAACCATTTGTCGGAATACGGTCCCACCATCGCTTCTCCATAGATCGTAGGTTCATTGTTGTCTAACAACATGATACCTAAGATAGGATTACCGTACCACTTAGGAGTAGTACATATCCTTGTCGACCTACGAGGTTCGATAGCAACTTGATCCGAAGCTTCATGATCACTCTCAGTAACTTCCTATTGAACAGACGTAGGCTCCACAGAAAACATCTTTCTAGGTTGCATCACTCTCTGGTTGAAATAAAGGTTCGACAACCTCATCAAGTTCTATCTTTCTCCCACTCAATTCTTTCGAGAGAAACTCCTTGAGAAAGGACCCGTTCTTAGCGACAAACAATTTGCCCTCGGATCTGAGATAGAAGGTATACCCAATTTTCACCTTTGGGTATCCTATGAAGATGTGTTTGTCTGGTGTGGGTTCGAGCTTCTCCGGCTGAAGCCTTAAGCATCGCAGCCCCAAACATTAAGAAACGACAACATTGGTTTCTTGCCAAACCAATGTTCATACGACGCCTTCTCAACGGACTTAGATGGTGTCCTATCTAAAGTGAATGCAGCTGTCTCTAACGCATAACCTCAAAATGAAAACGGTAGATCGGTAAGAGACATCATAGATCGCACCATATCTCATAGGGTTCGATTACGACTTCCGGACACACCATTACAACCGTGGTGTTCCAGGTGGCTTCAACTGAGAAACAATTCCACAATGTCTTAAGTGATTTGCCAAACTCATAACTCAGAAATTCCCCCTTTGATCAGATCGTAGGAACATGATCTTCTTTGTTATGATGATTCTTAACTTCACTCTGAAATCGCTTGAACTTTTCAAACGTTTCAGACTTGTGCTTCATTAAATAAATATACCTATATCTACTGAAATCATCAGTGAAGATGACAAAATAGCGATATCCACCGCACGCTTCAATTCTCATTGGATCACACGCATCAGCATCCATGATCTCTAACAAGTCACTTGCCCGTTTCATTGTACCTGAAAACGGGGTCTTAGTCATCCTGCCCACGAGGCATGGCTCGCATGTGTCAAGCGATTCAAAATCAAGTGACTCCAAACATCCATCGACATGGAGTTTCTTCATGCATCTTACGCCAATATGACTTAAGCGGCAGTGCCACGAGAAAGTGGTACCATCATTATTAACTCTACATCTTTTTGGCGTGAACATGTGTATTACCACGACCGAGATTCAATGAACCATTCACATAGGGTGCATGACCATGAAAGGTATTATTCATGTAATCAGAATAACCATTATTCCCTAACTTAAATGAATAACCGTATTGCAATGAACATGATCTAATCATATTCATGCTCAACGTAGACATCTGATAACATTTATCTAGGTTCAATACTAATCCCGAAGGCAGATGGAGTGTGTGATGGTGATCTCATCAACTTTGGAAACACTTCCAACACACATCGTCACCTTGCCCTTAGCCAGTCTCCGTTTAGTCCGTAGCTTTTGCTTCAAGTCACCAGTAATAGCAACTGAACCGGTATCCAATACCCAGGTGCTACCAGGAGTACTAGCGAGGTACACATTAATAACACGTATATACTTTGTTGAAGTTGCCAGCCTTCTTATCTACCATGCATTTGGGGTAATTCCGCTACCAGTGACCGTTCCCCTTACAATAGAAGCACTTAGTCTCGGGTTTGGGTTCAACCTCGGGTTCCTTCACTGGAGCGGCAACTGGTTTGCCATCCATGAAGTTTCCCTTCTAGCCCTTGCCCTTCTTGAAACCAGTGGTCCTGTTAAACCATCAACACTTGATGCTCCTTCTTGATTTCTATCCATGAAGCACTATGAAGCAAGAACCTCATCAAGCAACACATCATCCCTCCTTGATAATATTGGCTTTTCCTATAGACTCAATGTGATCTTGGATCACTAAAATACAAAATGTAGAGTCTTGAGCTTTGAGCTTGAGCCAATCTTTTTGTCCTTAGTATTTTGAGGGGTCCACTTTCCTCATCCATGCCATGCCATTCATTGAGCTTTTCCTGAAATATTAATCTTGGAATAATGTTATCTCAATGAGCTATATGTTGTTAGGAATTACCAAAACCACCCAGGGATAGTTGCACTTTCACAAGGACGTGAAGCGCAAGGGAGTTGACGTACTGGCGGCGGAGCCGGCCACGAAGCACGGCTGGGACCACCCCAAGTCGTCCAAGAGCAGCCGTCTATTTTGCGCCTTGCACAACGTACACAACCACAACACCAACGATTGTCAAGAGCTCAGGGCCATCCGAGATGGACGCTTCGGTCAACGCCCCGAGCGCAGTGACTGGGGCTACGGCCGAGGAGGAGGACGAGGTGGAGGACGCTGGGATGACCGCGGCCCCCGCCAGGAGTGGCGCGACTGACCTCGTGAGGACCACTGGCAGGAGCAGCCTCGTGAGGGCGCCTGGCGCGGCCAACCTCGCGAGGACCGCCCTCAGGGCAATCCTAGCCTCCCTCCACTGCCGCCACCACCAAGAAGGAATGACGACCACCATCAAGATGAGGGGCCTGGGGGATTTCGGGAGCCACGCACCATCGCTTGCATCTTGGGCGGTGCTCAGGCCCCGGCTTCCCAGCGCATCTTCAAGCAGTTCTCTCGCGAGGTGAATGTAGCCCTCCCCAGGCTCGAGGCCATGCGCCCGCTCAGGTGGTCCAAGTACGACATCACCTTCAGCTTGGCGGACCAGATCAAATGCGCGGCGACCGCCAGCGTCCTCCCGATGCTCTGTTCACCCATCATCAGCAACGTCAAAGTCACCAAGAACCTCATCGACAACGGTGCGGGGCTCAGTGTCCTGTCTGTCAAGACGTTTGACAGCCTTCAAGTACCCTATGATCAGTTGCAGCCTACTAATCCCTTCTCAGGAGTTACCGACGGCTCCACCACCCCGATAGGGCAAGTTCGTCTCCGTGTCACCTTCGGACAACGCGACAACTACCACACCGAGCTCGTCGACTTCGATGTCGCCCACATCCATCTGTCGTACAATGCCATCCTCGGGTACCCAGCATTAGCCAAGTTCATGTCAGTGACCCACCATGGCTACAACGTCCTCAAGATGCCAGGAAGCAGCGGAATCATCACAGTCCTATGTGAAGAAAGAAATGCGGTGTGCTCCCTCGAGCGCGCATTCCAAGCCGCAGTAATCGAAGACCCTAAGAGCGAGGGCACGTAGTACCCTCCTGAGGCCATCCCCAAGAAGAAGAAGCAGCTACTCCGCACAGGGCCTCAGGGGGGCGGTGTCTCTAGCGACGCCGCCTCAGGATCAACACCCGCACCTGGGGCACCTCCCTCCCTCACATAGGAAGGCACGCCCGGTGCCCTCCTCGGGCGAGGCTTGGGGGCTCTCTTCTGGAGGGCCTCAGACCTGGCCAACATCAAGAGGGAGGTGCTCAGGCACCACGTGGAGGCCTGCTTCGCGGCACGTTTCCCTCAGGAGGGCACCGGGCGAGGAGAGCCCGGCGCTCAGGAGTTCATCGTCAAGGCCACCCAGGAGCTTCGAGAAGCAAGGGCTATGCACGGCGCCCGCCGCCCACCTGGTGCAGATCCCCATCCGGGCGAGGGTGGCGAGATGCGCATCTGCATCGACATCCCATGGCTCAACAGGGCCGCGTCTCAGGAGTGCTTCTGGCCTTCGCGCGCTGGCTAGTGCGAGGCTCCACCTCACAGCTATGTTCGCATGCCGTTTGGCTTGTCGAGCATGGCAGTCTCCTTCCAGCGCAACCTACGGAGCATCCTGGCAACCCAGGAGGCCAGGCATCACGCGGTCCTGGCAGAGATAGAGATGGTCCTCAAGGAGCCACCTGAGCCCCCAGAGCCTCCCGAGGCTCAGGGTCTTGGCGGCTCGTGAGGAACGACTTCTTTAGTGCGCGCCTTCAGCTACCCCAACGCTCCTTCGACAACAAAACCAGGTGACATTTTCCAAGTTTATTCAGCTGGGAGCGCCCCTCGGGATGCATTATTCCCAGGTCGCATGGGTATGTCCCTACGGCATGAATCCTTTCGCTTTTTAGCTTACCTTACCGGGGGCACCCCTCGGGCTGCATCATCCCCAGGCCGCTCGGGTCCATCCCAGTGGCATGTATCGTTCTCGCATCTATCTAAGCTAGCCGGTTCCCATGCATGATTTATTTATAGTCATTCCTTGCTTTATTGTCATTTGCCGTGGCCGCCTGCATGGCCGATCGGTCCCTCGATCATCCCGCAACAGGGGCTACTCATGCTGGCACGACGCTTGTGCTCAGGCCCGTCCCTGCAACACTGACAAATCTGAGTGGTCAAGCTCTGGCTCGCGGCACGCCCGCGTACGTCACCTCACTAGGCCCTCAGTGCCTTCGTCTTCTCGCGTAACGACTAGTGGCAGGCCGGCAAGCGTGGTTGAAATTTGTACTCCTCTTCGCGCTAACCTGTAGGAACCTCCCAAGGGAGACAGCATGGGTACCACGGGCTCCCTCTTTTCCCATGCGATTTGCTTGTGCGTTAAAGGGGGGGTCCTGAGCATCGCGACTCAGGAGCTCTTACTGGCTCTCTAGCCCTCACCCCTGGCCTTGACCACGGTATCGCGACCTGGCATACCAGTGGCGGCTGAGCTCGCTCGAGGGCCGGGACCCGTGGACGTAGAGCACCCAGAAGAGTGTGGGAAAGAGGGGGAGACTTGCGCGGGCCTAACCTGGCTACATTATGGCCGTCGACGCGCAAGCCTGGCGCTGCACAAGGAATCAACTCTAGACTGCCAAGATAAGTTTCGCACCCGGGTCGGCCGAGCGCTACAGCATAAGATTCCCACCTCTTGCAGCCCTGCTGCGGCGACATCGCCTCCCTTTCCCACCTTTAGGTAGCTGCTTGCACACTAAAGGGGACCTCTTGAGAATCGCACCTCAGAAGCTCTAACTGGACCTCGGGCCGCTCACCTCCTGGCCTTGACCACGGCATCGCGGCCTGGCATACCAGCGACGGCTGCAGCCTGCCTGGGGGCCGCGACCTGTCGGCGTAGAGCACCAAGCTACCGTGAAGTTGGAAAGGGGAGACCGAGCCGAAGCAGGACATGCATTCGTAAATCTTCATAATAAGGACGATAGCAACAAAAGGCATTACAGACCCTTTACACGCCCCCATGGGGTCCATCTTGATTCCTCATAGGGAACAAAAGAAGGAAGTTCTAGGAGCCCTATCTACATGCGCCAAACGCCGCCGACGCCATCATCAACAGTGGGCCACGGGAGGACGACGCTAACCTCATCCAAATCAGTGGCGGCCGGATGTCGCGGCAGTGCTCCGGGCACGGCGCGAGCTCGGAGGCACGTAGCTGTCGTCGCTTGTCTCTGGAGTCTCGTCAGGCTCGGGAGAGTCACTGGACCACCAGGAGTCACCGCTGCTGCTGGAGGAGCTCTCAGCAAGTCCAAGGGCAGGTTGAGCACCTGCTGCCGCAGCATCCTGGCGGCCCCCTTCAGGACAGCACTCCAAGCGGCGGCCTTCCTCGTCGATGACCTTGAAGAACATCATGGAGGCGCCGCCGTACTCAAAGTGGATGGAGAGGGCACCCTCCGTGCGGCAGACACGGATGACCTCACCCCATCCGCGGGTCATGAAGACCTTGCCAGGGGAGATGACCTCAACCTCCGCAACCGTTGCCGGGGTGTCGCACCCAGCGTACTGCAGCCACAGCTCCAGCGGCCCCCTCGGCGGCATTACCTCGGTGATGAACAGCGGGAACCGGATCCACGTGCTCGGTGGCATCACCACCCACACCACGAGTTCACGCGAGGAGACCTCGGCGTGGGTTCCCGGGGCGGCAGCGCGCGCCGCCACTGTACGGCCACCGCGGTCATGGTGCGGGGGGGGGGCGTCGGTCCCTGCTACCTCTTCCGGAGCCCTCTGCCTGGGCATACAAAGGCAGCGGATAGCCCGGGGGAGGCCGTTTGTGCCAGGACCTTGTCACCTCCAGCCTCACAATGGCATCGCGGCGGCGGGCAAGTCTCGTCTTCGCGGAAGCAGCCCCGGCTCTTCGCGGGGTTTTTTCCCCTTCTCGGTGGCGGAGAACCTCCGAATTGGCGCCATAGGTGACGTGGTGTGGCAGCAAAGCAAGGAGGAAGAAGAAGAAGCAGGAGTAGCGAAGGAAGGGATGGGTGACGGGGCTCTGCCCCCTTCCCATTTATAGCCAGGAGGAGGCCAACCGCCGGCCTCCACAATCTAAGGTAATAATGACCTTTTTATGCATGCAAGAGGGATTCGTCAAGTTGGGCAGTTGCCAAGGCAGCATGGGGAAGCGGAGACGCCCACGTCCCATCAATCGACACGTGTCAACTGAGGCCGTAGGCTGTTGGGGCCCGCGGCGCTCCGCACTAGCCCCTTGGCTTCGCCTCGATGCCAAGTCCGAGTGCGCCTTGGGCCCGGGGGCTATTGTCGGTGTCCTGGGAATGGGGGTCCCCAGACTTGCCTGCCTGCAGCAGGCGGCGTGGCTCCACCAGCGGCCCTGTACGACCCATCTTCATCGGCGAACACTCAAGACCCTCGCGAGGGGCCAAGCCTCGCGAGGCGGACGACGCAAGACCTCCTCGGGGGCGGCCTCACCAGGCTGGCTCGTGAGGGGTGGAGAGATCAAGACGAGGGGCACCTCGCGAGGTCCTTGTGACGCAAGCCATGAAGACCAAGGCCAGGCGGGCGCCAGCGCGCGCAGTGTACTCGTATCCTCTTTGGTGCTAAAGAGGGAAGCGCTGGCGAGGAGTCCCGAGGCATCGGGCAAAGGTTTCCATATCGGTGCAACAAGACCTAGATCAGCAGGATGGCAGGATGGAGGTCACCATGGAGCCCAGGACGGCGTCACTCCCAGAGCCTTTGGCAGGCGGAGACCACCTTTTGTCAGGATAACTTGTACTAGTTGTCTCCCTTCAAATTTGGCCGTTGTTGGATCCCTTCCCGCCTACATTTGGGAAGAGGACCAGGGCCTCTATAAATAGGGCTAGCCACCACCGTAGTCAGGCATCTCATCTAGAACTAGACCCACTCCACCAAGACCACCATACAAGCTCATCGAGCCCAAGAACACCTCTCCTCAGGAGGCTGTTCTTCCCTTGTACTTATTCATCCTCAGCCCAAGAGGCAATCCACCACACCACACTAGAGTAGGGTATTACACCACAATGGTGCCCCGAACGAGTATAAACCCTGTGTCCTTTATTCTGCGAGCTCGACGCGCTGAGCTTTGAGATCATGGTGAGAGCGTGAGCTAGGGGGAGAGATCTTCGTGCTCACCCCAGAGTTCGAACCTCAAGGGTTTTGCCGGAACCCAAAATCCAACAATCACTGACAACGGCTCACAATTCACCAGCAATCTATTCAAAACATATTGTGCTTATCTTGGAACGCAGATATGCTACGCCTCGGTGGCACACCCCAGGAGCAACGACCATGCTGAGCGCGCCAATGCGGAGGTCCTGTGGGGCCTCAAGACAAGAACCTTCAAGAAGAAGCTCGAGGCTTGTGGAAGGGGCTGGCATGACGAGCTCCAGTCCATGCTGTGGTCCATCTGCACCACCTCCACCAAGCCAACAGGCGAGACCCTGTTCTTCCTCATCTACAGAGCCGAAGTTATTCTCCCTCACGAGGTCAAGCATCGCTCCATGCGGGTCTTGGTGTTTGCCGAGGCACGTCAGGACGCCACGCGGGGGATGGACCTCATGCTGGGGGACGAACACCGCAGCCAAGCCTCACTCCAAGCGGCAAGGTACCATCAGGCACTGCGACGGTACCACTGCTACAGCGCCCGCTCCAGGATGCTCGAGGTGGGTGATCTCGTCCTGAGGCGGGTGTTCTCCAAGGAAGGGCTGCATAAGATCTCACCCATGTGGGAGGGCCCGTTTAGGATCGCCCGTGTCTCCAGGCCTGGCGCTGTGCGCCTGGAGATGCAGGACGTGATCCCCATCCAGAACGCCTGGAACATCCAGCACCTTCGGAAGTTCTACCCATGAAGCAAGGCCCATTGCCTGTGAAGGTCTCCGCTCGTGACACTCTCACTTAATAATGAGTGGGGCTGTACATGCTCCAGAGTCTCTGGAGTGCCGCCCTCGGGCCTCGGGGGCTCCCTCCCATGTCCTAGTGGCAACACTTAGCTCCTCCCTGCTGAGAAGACTAGACTAGGTGCCGAACGCGGTTGTTCATTTGCTTTCTCTAGCTGGTTGCAGCCTTTTTGTGAAATTTGGACTTCTGGCATTTCTCGATTGCTTGGTTGAGCCCCCCTTTTCTCTATTTCTTCGCTCGCTTCTTTGTTTTGCGCCAGGGAGGACGGCAGTTGTCCGACGTTCTCCCTCGTGCGCCACACGCGGGGGCTTGGCAGGTGTGTGCGTGCGCTGGGCTAGCCTGAACCACAGACACACCTCGCCAAAGCCCTGTTATCCCAGAGCTTCAACTCCCTTGATGTCTGCGAGGCGCCCTCAATTGAGCTCGTGATTGGCGCACCCCCCCTAAGTTCGTGCCCCATGGGTATCGCGATGCGGTGCACTAAGCCATGTTTAGCCCATGCCTGAGGGCTCGCGTAAGGAGCAGTAAGGCACCCGATAGATGACATAACAAACTCTGCAGCTTGCGACGCCTCCCGAGGTCAGCGGCTCCCAAGTCGACAACAAGGAGGCCTCACTAGATGCCGGGAGGCGCCCCCTCCCCCAAGCCAGGAAACTACCCCGAGTGTATCAAGCTAAGTCACCCCCTTCTTTTTGCATCCACGCGGAACACAAACAACGTTGGAGCAATAAACATAACATAGCAGCATAGAGGTCACAGTTCATTACACGCCCCAGGAGGGCCATCTACCTTTTTTTTCAAAACACGGGAAGAAAGGAAAGGTCAAACAAAAGCGACCGCATGACCACGACAGCTGACGAGGCGCAACTCCAAGGGCCTCCCGGACTCAGCTCAATATGAGTCCCTCTCGCGCTTCACCGTCGCACGGTGGCGGGTCGTCCTCAAAGAGGGCCCGACGGCAAGGCAAGGACAAGCTCGCCCTCAGCCTCGTCACGGCCGTCGCCCAGACCGAGATCGCCATCGTCACTGCTGTCTTTGGGGCGGCACCCTGCGTGACAACCATCTTCCCCAAACACCCTCACGAAGAGTGTCGCGGCACCATCATACCTGAAGTGGAGGGTACACCACCCGCTCAGGCCACGCGCGTGGGTAAATGTTTGCCAGCCGTGGGCCAGGGCCACGTTGCCTGCGGCTGAGACCTCCACTGCGACACATGAGGCCTTGCTGCAGCAACTGTCGGCCTGCAGCCAGAGGCCGGCAAGACCCCGGGCTGGCAGCTCGCCGGCAAAGGAGCGCGGAAGCTGGAGCTAGGTGCCGGCCAGACTCTCCAACCATACCATGAACTCCGGGAGCGCCTCCAGCGAATGGAAGCGCGGCCGGGGAGGCTGGGCGACCACGGCATGCCTCCCCTCGGCGCAGGGGTTACTCCGCCTGGAGCGGCCCTCGCCGTGGGAGGAGACACCGTTGCGGCTATCAAGGACAACGCTAGTCCCCGAAGGAGTGCGACCGCGCCCCCGAGGAGCCACGGCAGAGGTCACGGTATGCTTACGAGGATGACCCCGCCCCCTCTTGGGCGGTGGCGAGCCGGGCCCCTTCTGGCAAGCCTTGCCCTTCTCCACCACCGAGAACCTCTTCGTGGGCGTCATGGGATTGTAGCAAGATGGCAAGGCGAGGAGGGAGAAGAAGGAGCAATCGGCCAGGAAGCAGAGATGAGCAGGGAGCTCTACCCTCCCCTCATTCATAGCTAGAAAGAGGCCAACCGCCATCCTCCATGATCGCAGGTAATGATGGTTTTCTTCTGCATGCAGCAAGGTCTCATCAAGTCGAACGGTTGCCGAGGCAGCTGTGGCGACCCGACCCGAATGGATCAAGCACTCTGTGCTCAGGTGTCATCCCTGGATCAGTAATGCTGACACCACACAGTACATCGAAGGATTTATAGCAGAGTGGCAATCACACACTTATTACATCGTTGTCTCAAAGAGAACTTATTACAATAAATATGGCTTAAGGCCATCTAGTGTCGATAACAGCGGAAGACTCGGAAGATAAATGGGTCCATCAACTCCAGCGGCATCACTGAGTATAGAACCACGACCTAAAAGCACCTTACTCGTCGTCTGAAAAGTCTGCAACATGAAAGTTGCAACATGAAAGTTGCACCTTTCACATGGAATATGCTGGCAATGTAACACATAGAGAGTAATGGAATGAAACAGCTATACTATATGCATATATGGCTGGTGGAAAGCTCTATGGTTACAGTTTTGCGTAAAGCCAGTTTTTCCCTACTGCAAAGGAATAAATTTATTTAACTATCATGGTGGTTGTGAAACATCGAGAATGGTTGACAGCATTCCGATCCCAATTAAGTGAACAATTAAAACCCAACAACATTAATTAGAAGTAACATGTTGAGATTCACATGATATTCAAGTACTAGATACTCAAGTTGTCCATAACCGGGGACACGGCTAATCATGATTAGTTTGTACACTCTGCAGAGGTTTGCGCACTTTTCCCCACAAGACTCGATCGCCTCCGTTGGATTTCTCGCACTACATGGTGTTTGAGAAACGGATGACCGAGACATAGCCTTTCAGAAGCGCTAGCACCTTACGATCGGGTAGACCGGTACACCTACATCCCCTACATCTGCTAGTCTACCACTGTAAGAGTTCGAACAACTTAGTCAACTATGCCAGAGCCCATAATGGCTTGTGGCTGCACACGGAAGTTTCTAGCATGAAAGATCTTATGATCCCTTTGAGCCTGGGTGGCGGTCCAAAAGAAAACAGGCAAGTCCTGGAAACCCCAGGTGCCTCAATCCACCCAGATGTGTGTTTAAGTTGCCACCTTAGATAAACCATTAAAATTATCAACTCACATCTGTCATGGATATCACTCACCCAATCCACGTCTACTAGCATATCATAAGAGCAAACGTAGAAGTAACTCCCAAAGGTTTCATAGTAATACAGGTGATAGGTACTACCTCATCTACTTCCCATCCCACAATTTATTTAGATCCTAATCATGCAATGTGAGAGGATTGATCTAATGCAATAAAACATGGGTGGTAGAAAAGGTATGATCAAAGTGTTACTTGCCTTGCTGATGATCCGCGAGACCTAGGGTTTCGAAGTAACAGGCGGCGCAATCCGGGTGATCTATCGCAGACAAACAACAAGCATACAAGAAGTACTCATCTAATGCACAGGTAAAACTCGAACAAGAGAACGAACCAGAAAGTTCAACTTAAGAACTCCGGTTGCAAAGAAAGAACGAACCGAACAAAGAAACGGAAAACCAACGGCGGAAGAAAACAACTCGGTTCTAGCAAGTTGAAACTAGGTCAACTTTTACTGTAGCAAAAACTTGTTTAAGTTGATTAGACGGAACGGCGGTTTCGAAACGAAACTCCAGGTGCTTGAATCACCTGATTCCGATAAACGAGCGGGAAGAAAGACTAGAACGAAGATCGGATCTGAGATCACAATCGCGGAATAAATCCGACCAAAAGAAAGAGGCGAACGGTTAAACGAACGGACGTTCGTTAACCGAGAAAAATCGGTGATCACGTTCGTTGAGACGAACGGTCCGAAAGAAGAACAAAAACCGATCTAGGGTTTTCGGAAAAGAAACCGAAAAAGAAACGGAAAACCGATCTAGGGTTTCGGAAGAAAACCGAAACAAAAACCGGAAGAAAAGAAAAGAACCGGAACGGTTTCAAAAATAAAAACCGAACCGATGCGAGGGTAGGGTGGCGCGGCTACCTCGACGAGGCTCCGGCGGCGGCGAGGTGCAAAGGCGGCGGCGGCTAGGCGGCGGCGGCAGCTAGGCGGCGGGGCTGGCGCGCGGCTCGGGGCAGGAGGCGGCGGTGGCTGCTGCTGCTGCTTGGGGTGGAGAGGGGGGGGGTAGAGGGGTATTTATATAGGTGAGGGGGGGGGGATTTACTTGGGGTAGGGGGCAAGCAAAAGAGGGGAAACAAAACAAGTAAAGGGGGCTAGCCTAGAGTCCTAGAGGGACTCGGCTAAGAGGTGAGGCGGCGGCCTGGCGCCTGGCGCCTGGCGCTGGCGCACGCGCGCAGGGAGGCTGGGGCGCAGCGGCGGCTGGCTGGGCCTTTGGCCTGGCTGGCCTGGCGGGAGTTTTTTTTAAATAGTTTCGCGCGCAGAAAAACAAAGAAAAAGAAAACTAAACGAACTCCAAAAATTCTAAAGTAAATTTTCCCCGACTCCTAAAAATGAGCCGAACAAAATGAACTTTACTTCGGACCTAGAATGCAATTTTTGAAAACGCGCATTTTTCCCTATCCAAATAAAATGCGAATAAACACCGGAAAATCCAAAATTTGACTTATTCATTAAATCTTCATTTTTCCTAAATTTCGGAAAGTCATATTATTCCCTCTTATATTTTTGATATCGGAAAAAATTATCGAAGATGAAATATATAAATCAAATGATCCTCTTTTCCAACATTTGAGAGAACTCAAATATGAAAATAACGAAATCTCCAACTCTCTCCGTGGGTCCTTGAGTTGCGTGAAATTTCTAGGATCAACCAAAATGCAAGAAAATATGCTATGCATGATGATCTAGTGTATAACATTCCAAATTGAAAATTTGGGATGTTACAGCAGCATGGGGAAGCGGAGACGCCCACGTCCCATCAATCACCACGCGTTAATCAAGGCCGCTCCCTTGTTGGAAAGTAGTTCATCACAGAAATTAGTTCCAGTGATTCCTACACCAATTAGTGAGGAAGCTAATGATGATGATCATGAAACTTTTGATCAAGTTACTACAGAACCTTGTAGGTCAACCAGAGTAAGATCCGCACCAGAGTGGTACGGTAATCCTATTCTGGAGGTCATGTTACTTGACCATGACGAACCTACGAACTATAAGGAAGCCATGATGAGCCCAGATTCCACGAAATGGCTTCAGGCCATGAAATCTGAGATGAGATCCATGTATGAGAACAAAGTGTGGACTTTGGTTGACTTGCCCGATGATCGGCAAGCCATAGAGAATAAATGGATCTTCAACAAGAAGACTGACGCTAACGGTAATGTTATTGCTTACAAAGCTCGACTTGTTGTGAAAGGTTTTTGACAAGTTCAAGGAGTTGACTACGATGAGACCTTCTCACCCATAGCGATGCTTAAGTCCGTCCGAATCATGTTAGCAATTGCCGCATTTTATGATTATGAAATTTGGCAAATGGATGTCAAAACTGCATTCCTTAATGGATATCTTAAAGAAGTGTTGTATATGACGCAACCAGAAGGTTTTGTCGATCCAAAAGGTCCTAACAAAGTGTGCAAGCTCCAGCGATCCATTTATGGACTGGTGCAAGCATCTCGGAGTTGGAATATATGCTTTGATAATGTGATCAAAGCATACGGTTTTATACAGACTTTTGGAGAATCCTGTATTTACAGGAAAGTGAGTGGGAGCTCTGTAGCATTTCTGATATTATATGTGGATGACATATTGTTGATCAGAAATGACACTAGATTTCTAAATAGCATAAAAGGATACTTGAGTAAGAATTTTTCAATGAAAGACCTCGGTGAAGCTGCTTACATATTGGGCATCAAGATGTATAGAGATAGATCAAGACGCTTAATTGGACTTTCACAAATCACATACCTTGATAAAGTTTTGAAGAAGTTCAAGATGGATCAAGCAAATAAAGGGTTCTTGCCTGTGTTACAAGGTGTGAAGTTGAGTCAGACTCAATCCCCGACCACTTCAGAAGATAGAGAGAAAATGAAAGTTATTCCCTATGCTTCAGCCATAGGTTCTATCATGTATGCAATGTTGTGTACCAGACCTGATGTGTTCCTTGCTATTAGTTTAGCAGGGAGGTACCAAAGTAATCCAGGAGTGGATCACTGGACAGCGGTCAAGAAGATCCTGAAATACATGAAAAGGACTAAGGATATGTTTCTCGTTTATGGAGGTGACAAAGATCTCGTCGTAAATGGTTACGTCAATGCAAGATTTGACACTGATCCGGATGACTCTAAGTCGAAAACCGGATATGTATTTTTATTGAATGGTGGAGCTGTTAGTTGGTGCAGTTCTAAGAAGAGCGTCGTGGCGGGATCTACGTGTGAAGCGGAACACATAGTTGCTTCAGAAGCAGCAAATGAAGGAGTCTGGATGAAGGAGTTCATATCCGATCTAGGTGTAATACCTAGTGCATCGGGTGCAATGAAAATCTTTTGTGACAATACTGGTGCAATTGCCTGGGCAAAGGAATCCAGATTTCACAAGAGAACCAGGCACATCAAAAGATGCTTCAATTCCATCCGTGATCAAGTCAAGGAGGGAGACATTGAGATTTGCAAGATACATACGGATCTGAATGTTTCAGACCCGTTGACTAAGCCTCTCTCATGAGCAAAACATGATCAGCACCAAGACTTCATGGGTGTTAGAATCATTACTGTGTAATCTAGATTATTAACTCTAGTGCAAGTGGGAGACTGAAGGAAATATGCCCTAGAGGCAATAACAAAGTTGTTATTTATATTTCCTTATATCATGATAAATGTTTATTATTCATGCTAGAATTGTATTAACCGGAAACGTAGTATATGTGGGAATACATGGACAAACAGAGTGTCCCTAGTATGGATCTACTTGACTAGCTCATTAATCAAAGATGGTTAAGTTTCCTAGCCATGGACATGTGTTGTCATTTGATGAATGGGATCACATCATTATAGAATGATGTGATGGACTAGACCCATCCGTTAGCTTAGCACTATGATCGTTTAGTTTATTGCTATTGCTTTCTTCATGACTTATACATGTTCTTATGACTATGAGATTATGCAGCTCCCGAATACCAGAGGAATACTTAGTGTGCTATCAAATGTCACAACATAACTGGGAGATTATAAAGATGCTCTACAGGTGTCTCCGATGGTGTTTGTTGAGTTGGCATAGATCGAGATTAGGATTTGTCACTCCGATTATCGGAGTGGTATCTCTGGGCCCTCTCGGCAATGCACATCGCTATAAGCTTTGCAAGCAATGTGACTAATGAGTAAGTTGCGGGATGATGCATTACAGAACGAGTAAAGAGACTTGCCAGTAACGAGATTGAACTAGGTATGATGATACCGACGATCGAATCTCGGGCAAGTAACATACAGATGACAAAGGGAACAACGTATGTTGTCATGCGGTTTGACCGATAAAGATCTTCGTAGAATATGTAGGAACCGATATGAGCATCTAGGTTTCGTTATTGGTTATTGACCGGAGATGTGTCTCGGTCATGTCTACATAGTTCTCGAACCCGTAGGGTCCGCACACTTAGCGTTCGATGACGATATGTATTATGGGTTATGTGATTTGATGTACCGAAGGTTGTTCAGAGTCCCAGATGTGATCACGGGCATGACGAGGAGTCTCAAAATGGTCGAGACATAAAGATTCATATATTGGAAGGCTACATTCGGACACCGGAATGGTTCGGGTCGTTTCGGATAAGTTTCGGAGTACCGGGGGTTACCGGAACCCCCTCAAGGAAGTTATTGGGCCTCATGGGCCTAATGGTGGAAGAGAGGAGGCAGGCCAAGGTGTGGCGCGTGCCCCCCCTAGCCCAAACCGAATTGGACTAGGGCTAGGGGGCCTGGCCCCCCTTTCCTTCTCTTCTTGCACTCCTTCCTTCTTCTCCTACTAGGACTAGGAAAGGGGGGAACCTACTCCTACTAGGAGTAGGATTCCCCCCTTGGGCGCGCCCCTTGTGGCCGGCCGGCTGTCCTCCTCCTCCCCTCCTTTATATACGGGGGAGGGGGCACCCCATAGACACACAAGTTGATCTTTAGCCATGTGCGGTGCCCCGTCCACAGTTTTACACCTCGGTCATATTGTCGTAGTGCTTAGGCGAAGCCCTGCGTCGGTAACTTCATCATCACCGTCAACACGCCGTCGTGCTGACGAAACTCACCCTTGGCATTAGCTGGATCAAGAGTACGAGGGACGTCACCGAGCTGAACTTGTGCAGATCGTGGAGGTGTCGTGTGTTTGGCACTTGATCGGTTGGATCACGCAGACGTTCGACTACATCAACGACGTTACTTAATGTTCCTTTTCGGTCTACGAGGGTATGTAGACACACTCTCCCCTCTCGTTGTTATGCATCTCCTAGATAGATCTCGCGTGATCGTAGGAATTTTTTTGAAATACTGTGTTCCCCAACAACACTCTACATAGTGCGTGTGCTTGGGAAAGAGAGATGCTGGGAGACCTAGAGAGTGGGGGAAGAGATGTGTGCATGCCCGAGAGACAAAGTGATAGAGACCTATATTGGGGTTTGGACTTGAGAAGAGAGGGGGTGTTAATGTGCTCGTGTGTTCGTGTCTGGGGGAGAGAACAACTTGTGTGTGTCAGGGGGCGCGGGTGTCTTTAGATAAAGAGTGAGGTGTCTATATTTGAGGGACTTTAGCATAATTGAGATAACGATACACTCATGGTTGATCAATTTGTTTCACGGCTTGGACAATGAGATAACGATACTTTTGAACATGCGTGATATACCTTGAAGTACCAGAATTACAAACCTAAGATTGGAATTTGGGAATTCGACTCCATCATTAGCTTTTGTAGTTCATTTTAACGGAGGTACATTTTTAAGCCAGGATTTCTTGATTTCAAATTCATATATCAAACCTAGAGATATACACATACGGGCATGTTCAAACTTTATAATCATCCACTTTATTCATACACATACACATTTTTGCTTTTGTCATCATATTTAGGGTAAACACATTTGGAATTTCATTTGTATTGGACCGTATGATGGTATTTGCTTGTACTAGCTCAATGATCCATATTTGACTTGAATGGACAATCTAAGTTTCGAGTTGGAGACACTGATTTTCAAAACTTGCACTTTTTTGCATGCAAAACAAATAAATTCTCGGCCATGATATCATAGTCGGCCATACAAGAGCAGAACACTTATAATTTCAGGCGCCAAAAGCTTTCAAACTTCCCGCTCACATCGAAATATCTCGCGCCCGAAAGTTTAGCCCTGCGATATTCCTGTTTTACCCTGCCACATGAACGGAAAAGGGCTGCTTTGGTAACTCCATTGTTTTCCCCTCTTTGCCCCCAACATTCTTCCCTAGAACCCCTCCCCCTCCCCCCCCCCACCCCCCCCCCCCCATGGCAAGCCGCCAAATCTAGTCCTCCACCGCAGCGGTGGACCTCACACCCCGCCAGATCTACCTTTCGCACCTTGGAACCCCCAACCGCCAACTCACCACTCCACCGGAGCAGCTTCACCGACTGGCTTGTCCACGGCTCCAGATCTCCTTGACCGCCATCATGGTCCACCGCACCGGATCTGCTTAACTGGCGCCCTCGTCGACCATAGTGTAGGCCCTTCACTGACTCCCTCGTCCGCCCCATCGTTGGCCCTTCATACAAGCCCTCGTCTGCCACAACAGATCTGTCTCACCGAAAGCACTATACACCGCACCCGCCGACGCCTTCGTCCACTGCACCAGACCCGCTGAGGGAGTCCTAGATTATGGGGTCCTCGGGTGTCCGGGCTGTGTGATATGGGCTGGACTGATGGGTCGTGAAGATATAAGGCAGAAGGCCCTCCCCTGTGTCCGGTTGGGACTCTCCTTTGCGTGGATGGCAAGATTAGCGTCCGGATGTATAGTTTCCTTCTTCTGTAAACCGACTCTGTACAACCTTGGGCCCCTCCAGTGTCTATATAAACCGGAGGGGTTAGTCCATAGAAGCTATGATAATTCACATAGGCTAGACAGCTAGGGTTTAGCCATTACGATCTCGAGGTAGATCAACTCTTTTAACCCCTATACTCATCAAAGTCAATCAAGCAGGAAGTAGGGTTTTACCTCCATCGAGAGGGCCCGAACCCGGGTAAACATCGTGTCCCCTTTGTCTCCTGTTACCTTCGATCCTCAGACGCACAGTCCGGGACCCCGTACCCAAGGTCGGCCGGTTTTGACACCGACATTGGTGCTTTCATTGCACGGAAGTCATATTCAACTTCACCGGCCCTACTTTACTGACACCATAGCCTCATCAGGTTATTTCGATTTGTACTCCTTCGGTTTTTCTCTTCTTTATCATGGAACTGTTCACTTACCACATATGAGCTTTCTTGTATGTCGACAGGCGCTACAACCGAGGCACCGGAGCCGCTTCAGCAACAGCGACAGCCGGCCCAAACTCAACCGCAACATGAGCACCATCGATGATCCGTAGCTATCAAGTATGACAATGATACCCATACGCCGCCGAGAATCAGGTACTATTATCCAACGGTCGGCGCCTACGTTCACTTTCTTAGCATAAGCACCACACCTTCGAATTTCTTCAGGGCATCATTCAATTTTTCATGAGACGCGTTATTCTGCTTGCACCTGTAGGGCCATACTTCTGGCAGTGAACATGTTACATGTGCTAAATTACAAACCAGTGCACATATAGCTACAATGCTTTAGTTTTGTCCAAAGTATTACTGTACTTCCTAGATATCACTGCCTACTATTTTACTTCTTGCATGCTATATTTATGATAATGGTGTTGTTCTAATGCCACCTGTTGGCTCCATCAGACTGCTTCATGTTCTCTATGCTTAATTACACATTAGAAAACTAGCATGTGGTTCTGCTACTTTTTGTTCGTTTTACCCTACATTTTCTGATGCTAGTGTAGCGATCCGACCTCAGACGGTCAAATCTCTGTGTATAAGTGTCATCCCTGGATCAGTAATGCTGACACACACAGTACTTAAAGGATTTATAAGAGAGTTCAATCACACACTTATTACATCGAATGTCTCAAAAGAGAACTTATTACAATAATATGGTTGAAGGCCATCTAAATAAGATAACAGCGGAAGCTTCGAAGGTAAAATGAGTTCATCAACTCCAACGACAGAGCTGAGTGCACGACAACGACCTAGCGCACCTTACTCTTCGTCTGAAAACTCTGCAACATAATACGTTGCAGCCTGTGTAGGTCAGCACATGGAATATGCTGGCAATATAACACTATAAATCAATGAACAAGTAACAGCTATAACTATATGCATATTTGGCTGGTGGAGGCTCTATGATTAGCATTTGCAGAAAGCTAGTTTTTCCCTACAACAAAGGAATATATTCTATTTATCTACAAAGTTTGTTGAAAACATTGGGATGGTTCCTCCAACTCAATCCCAAATTAAAGTAATCATCAACCCAACAATTTAATTAAGTAAAGTGATGACATCAAATCAATAATTCAAGCACCAGATAGTCAAAATGTCCATAACCGGGGACACGGCTAACCATAATTAGTTTGTACACTCTACAGAGGTTTGTGCACTTTTCCCCACAAGTCTCGATCTCCTCTGTTGAATTTCTCGCACTGCATGATGTTTGATAAACGGATGACCGAGACACAGTCCTTCCGACGAGGTCCCCTTAACCGATAGATAGGCCGGTACACCTACAATCCTCTACATTTGCTAGCCCATCATGGAAAGGTTTCCCGCAACTTACTCAACTATGCCAGAGCCCATAATGACTTGTGGCTGCACACGAAAGTTTCTAGCATGAATAAATTATGATCCTTTGTGCCTGGGTGGCAAACTGTAGGATAATCACATGGGTACTCCAGGATATCCCAGGACAACGCTGGATTGCTCTAGGTGCCCAGAAAACCACTGGGTACTCCAAGGTGCCTCAACCAATCCACCCAGATGTGTGTTAAAGTATCCACCTTAAATAAACCCTTAGTTCATAATAATTCTCACAACTGTCATGAATCACTCAATCCAAACCACGTCTACGAGCATAGCATAGCAAATATAATAAGCGTAACGTAGTAACTCCCGAGTTTCGAATGAAAGGGCAATAGGTACTACCTCAACATCTACTTCTCAAAACCCACATGCTAACGATCTGAAAACCCTAGTGACTCGTAGTAGCATGCTTTGCACTCCGGAAAACTCTATCGTAAACAAACAATGGCATACAAAATAAATCAAGAATAAGATGCAAGGTTAAAACTCAAATAAAAAGATCCAAACCGAAAGTTCAACTGAAGATCTTCGATTTGAAAAAAGAATCAATCGAATCGGAGCTAGGAAACTCAAACTGCGGTCAAAAGAAATTCGAAATCAAATCTGCTTGGAACCAAATTTTAAATTTTCAAAACCATGTTCAAGTTGGTTATCTGGAAAGAGGGGAACAAGACAAAGATTTTGGCGCTGGTTTCACTGGATTTGGACGAGCGAGCAAAAAGTTGTGAGGGTTTGAAGACCAGGGGCTAATCTGCGATAAAAATAATCGTGGATAGGTCCCTGGCTGAAAAATAAAACAAAAAGAAACGGCTATCGAACGAACGTTCGCTATCAAGGTCAAACGAGCGAATACGTTCGCTAACAGAGACATTCAAACGAACGCTCGCTAATTAGCGAACTCGAAAAAAACTGAACTAAACCGATCTAACGAAAACCCCAAAAAAACTGGGTGATGGTTCGGTCTTTACCGGTTCTTAAAAAAAAGGCGGGCGGCGGCGGCGGGATCTGGCGAACGGCGCAGGGCTTCGGCAGCGGGCGACGGCGTCGTCGGCGGTGCTAGCGGCGACGGAGAGCAGCGGCGGTAGCAGGGCAGTAGCGATGAGCGGCAACGGTGGCGGTGGTGCGGCTCGGCGGCATCGGCTGCGGGCGGCGGTGGCTGGGGCGGCTCGGGATGGGAGGAGGAGGCGGCGGGGCGGGCACTTATAAAGGCAAGGGGGGCGGCTTCGCCTTGCGGGAGGGGGCGTCGGGTCGGACCGGGAGTCGTGCCCCGGCTGGACTCGGGCGGCGGCGGCTCGGTTTCCCCGTGTGTGAGGAAGGCGGCGCGGAGGTGGGCCGCGGAGGTGGGCGGCGGCGGCGGCTCGGTTTCCCCGTGTGTGAGGAAGGCGGCGCGGAGGTGGGCCGTGGCCTGCTCGACTGGGCTTCGGCCCAGTCGGGCAGGAAAAGATTTTTTCAAATAAAATTCCGCCCGTATAAAATCCTAATAAAATATAAAAAACAATAAAATCCTAAAATTACCAGAAACAATTTTCACCGTCTAAACGTAATATTTAGAACAAAGTGAACATCTTTCTGGTCTAAAAATGCAATTTTCAAAAATGCATATTTTTATAATTCAAATAAAATAGCAAATAAAATATAATTTGATTAACATTTCTCCTCCAATATTCCTCTCTTTTTGAAGAAGTCATATTATCTTCTCTTTTTTATTTTTAATATTGGAAATAATTTGGAGAGAAAAATATTAAAACCAAATTGATCCTCTTTTCAAATTTGAGAAAATTCAAATATGAAAAAAATGAAATCTCCAACTCTCTCCTTGGGTCCTTGAGTTGCTTAGGATTTCTAGGATCACCAACAAAATGCAAATAAAAAATGATATGCATATGATGACCTATGTATAACATCCAAATTGAAAATGGGATGTTACAAACCTACCCCCCTTAAGATGAATCGCGCCCTCGAGATTTGGGTTGGCTAGAAAATAGGTGTTGGTGGTCTTTCCGTAGGTCTTCTTCTTGCTCTCAGGTTGCTTCATCCTCGGTATGGTGGCTCCACTGAACTTTGCAAAACTTGATAACCTTGCTGCGTGTAACTCGGCTGGCAAACTCGAGAATCTTCACGGGTTTCTCCTCATAAGTTAGGTCATTATCCAATTGAATTGCTTCCAGGGGCAATGTATCTCTTAGAGGAATATCGACAATCTCAGCATGGCACTTCTTCAATTGGGAAATGTGAAACACATCGTGAAGTCCGGACAATCCTTTGGGTAACTCCAACTTGTAGGCCACCTCTTCCATACGTTCTAGAACTCGGTATGGCCCTATAAATCTTGGGGCTAACTTACCCTTCACTCCAAATCGTTTAACTCCTCGCAGGGGTGACACACGGAGATACGCTCGGTCTCCAATCTCATAAACTACCTCCTTGCATTTTGTATCGGCATAACTCTTCTGCCTGGATAGAGCTACCTTCAGTCTATCTCGAATCAACTTAACCTTCTCTTCAGTCTATCCGGTCCAAATAACTGACGGTCTCCAACTTCATCCCATATCAACGGTGTCCTGCACCTCCTTCCATACAAAGCTTCGAAAGGTGCCATCTTCGAACTAGCTTGATAACTGTTGTTCTATGAGAACTCTGCGTAAGGCAAATCATCATCCCAACTAGATCCATAATCTAGCGCACAAGCTCTCAACATGTCCTCCAGAATCTGATTGACTCTCTCGGTCTGTCCATCTATCTACGGATGAAAGGCTGTACTGAACTCTAGCCTAGTACCCAAAGTCTGGTGAAGCTGATTCCAAAACTTCAAGGTAAACTGCATTCCTCTATCTGATACGATGGTCCTCGGAACTTCATGCAGACATATGATCCTAGTCATATATATCTTGGCCAACTTCGTGCTTGTATAGGTGGTTTTCACTGGGATAAAGTGAGCTACCTTGGTCAAGCGATCAACTACTACCCAGATAAAATCATACCCTGATCGGGTCCTGGGTAATCCGATGACGAAACCCATGCCAAGCTTGTCCCACTTCCATTCGGGTATCGGCATAGGTTATAATAATCATGTTGGCTTCTGATGCTCTGCCTTTACTCTCTGACATACATCGCATATTTCTACATACTCGGCAATATCCTTCTTCATTCCTGTCCACCAGAAGCGTTCCTTCAAATCCAAATACATCTTGATGTTTCCGGGGTGAATCGAGTATGGCGAGTCATGAGCTTCCTAAAGTATTAACTTCCTGATCTCCACATTATTGGGCACATATACACAATCCACAAACCACAAAGTCTCGTGCTCATCCTCACGAAAACCCTTGGCTTTTCCTTTGCCCATTCTCTCCTTTATCTCAGCAATTTCCTTATCATCCTTCTGGGCCTCTCGAATCTTTCCCAATAACATAGACTGAACTTCCATTGCTACAACAAAACCTCTTGGAACTATCTCCAAACGAAGTTCCTTGAGATCGTCGGCTAACTCCCGCGGTAATCCTCCGCTTACGAGGGTATTGACATTACTCTTGCGGCTCAAAGCATCTGCTATGACATTGGCCTTTCCTGGATGATAGTGCAGCTTCATATCATAATCCTTTATTAGCTCCAACCATCTCCTCTGCCTGAGATTCAGCTCCTTCTACGTGAAGATATACTTCAAACACTTATGATCCGTATATACATCACAACGGTTTCCAATAAGAAAATGTCTCTAGGTCTTGAGTGCATGCACTATGGCTGCTAACTCTAAATCATGCGTGGCATAATTCAACTCATGCGGTCGAAGCTGACGTGAAGCATATGAAACAACTCTTTCATCCTGCATAAGTACACCTCCAAGTCCTAAGCGAGAAGCGTCGCAATACACTTGGAAATCCTTGTGTATATCCGGAAGAATCAGTACCGGGGCTGTAACCAAACGTTTCGTCAACTCCTGAAAACTGGCTTCACATTCCTCGGTACATTTGAACTTAGTGTCCTTCTTCAATAGCTCTATCATGGGTTTCACAATCTTGGAAAATTCTCAATGAACCTCCTATAATATCCTGCAAGTCCCAGAAAACTATGGATCTCTCCAACTGAGGTGGGTGCCAACCACTCAGTGACAGATTGAACCTTGGTGGGGTCTACTGCTATACCTTCTCCTGATATAACATGTCCAAGAAATCCAACTTCCTTCAACCAAAACTCACATTTGCTAAACTTGGCATACAACTGATGTTCCCTGAGCTTCTCGAGAACTAAGCGCAAGTGTTCCTTGTGTTCCTCTTCATTCTTCGAGTATACCAGAATATCATCAATGAACACCATAACGAACTTATCCAAAAACTCCATGAACACCTTGTTCATCATACTCATAAAATAGGCAGGGGCATGACCGTGTATTCATATAGCCAGTATTCATACAACAAAGGAATATATTTTATTTATCTACAAAGTTTGTTGAAAACATTGGGAAGGTTCGTCCAACTCAATCCCAAATTAAAGTAATCATCAACCCAACAATTTAATTAAGTAAAGTGATGAGATCAAATCAATAATTCAAGCACCAGATACTCAAAATGTCCATAATCGGGGACACGGCTAACCATGATTAGTTTGTACACTCTACAGAGGTTTGCACACTTTTCCCCACAAGAGTCGATCTCCTCTGTTGAATTTCTCGCACTGCATGATGTTTGAGAAACGGATGACCGAGACACAGTCTTTCCGGAGAGGTCCCCTGAACTGATAGATAGGTCGGTACACCTACAATCCCCTGCATCTGCTAGCCCATCATGGAAAGGTTTCCCGCAACTTACTCAACTATGCCAGATCCCATAATGGCTTATGGCTGCACATGGGAGTTTCCAGCATGAATAATTTTATGATCCCTTTGAGCCTGGGTGGCAAACCATATGATAATCACACGGGTACTCCGGGATATCCCAAGACAACGCTGGATTGCTCCAGGTGCCCAGACAACCACTGGGTACTCCAGGGTGCCTCAACCAATCCACCCAGATGTGTGTTAAAGTAGCCACCTTAAATAAACCCTTAGTTCATAATAATTCTCACAATTGTCATGAATCACTCAATCCAAACCTCGTCTACGAGCATAGCATAGCAAAGTATAATAAGCGTAATGTAGTAACTCCCAAGGTTTGAATGAAAGGGCAATAGGTACTACCTCAACATCTAGTTCCCAAAACCCATATGTTAATCAGGTCCTAACCATGCAGTGTTTGAGGATTGAAACTAATGCATAAAAAATGGGTAATAAAGGGGTATGATCAAAGTGTTACTTGCCTTGCTAGCGATCTGAAAACTCTAGTGACTGGTAGTAGCACGCTTCGCACTGTGGAAAACTCTATCGTAAACAAAAAATTGCATACATAAGCAATCAAGCATAAGATGCAAGGGTAAAACTAAAATAAAAAGATCCAAACTGAAAGTTCAACTGAAGAGCTTCGATTTGCAAAATGAATCAATCGAATTGGAGTTACGAAACTCAAACTGCGGTTAAAAGAAATTCGAAATCAAATCTGCTTGGAACCAAATTTTAAATTGTCAAAACCATGTTCAAGTTAGTTATCTAGAAAGAGGGGAACAAGACGAAGATTTTGGCGCTGGTTTACTGGATTTAGACGAACGAGCAAAAAGTTGTGAGGGTTTGAAGATCAGGGGCTAATCTACGATAAAAATAATCACGGATAGCTCCCTGGCCGGAAAATAAAATAAAAAGAAAAGGCTATCGAACGAACGTTCGCTATCAAGGTTAAACGAGTGAATATGTTCGCTAATAGAGACGTTCGAACGAATGCTCGCTAATTAGCGAACTTGAAAAAACCGAACTAAACCGATCTAACGAAAAACCCAAAAAAACTGGCCGACGGTTTGGTCTTTACCGGTTCTTTCAAAAAAACCGGCGGGCGGCGGCGGCGGGATCCGGCGAACAACATTGGTGGCGCGGGGCTTCGGCAGAGGGCGGTTGCGGCGGTGCTAGCGGCGGCGGAGAGCAGCGGCGGCGGTGGTGCGGCTCGGCGGCGTCGGCTGCGGGCGGCGGTGGCTCCGGTGGCTCGGGACGGGGGGAGGAGGCGGCTGGGCGGGCGCTTATAAAGGCGAGGGGGGCGGCGTCGCCTTGCGGGAGGGGGCGCCGGGTCGGACCAGGAGTTGTGCCCCGGCCGGACTTGGGCGGAGGCGGCGGCTCGGTCTCCCCGCGCGGGAGGAAGGCGGCGCACAGGTGGGCCGCGGCCTGCTCGGCTGGGCTTCGGCCCAGTCGGGCGGGAAAAGATTATTTTTTAAATAAAACTCCCCCCGAATAAAATCCTAATAAAATATAAAAAACAAAAAAAATCCTAAAAATACCATAAACAATTTTCACCGTCTAAACCTAATATTTAGAACAAAGTGAACATTTTTCTGGTCCAAAAATGCAATTTTCAAAAATGCATATTTTCCTAATTCAAATAAAATAGCAAATAAAATATAAATTTGATTTTAAAATTCCTCCTCCAATATTCCTCTTTTTTTGAAGAAGTCATATTATATTCTCTCTTTTATTTTTAATATTAGAAATATTTTGGAGTGAAAAATATTAAAACAAAATTGATCCTCTTTTCAAATTTGAGAAAATTCAAATATAAAAATAAATGAAATCCCCAACTCTCTCCTTGGGTCCTTGAGTTGCTTAGGATTTCTAGGATCAGCAACAAAATGCAAAGAAAATATGATATGCATATGATGACCTATGTATAACATCCAAATTGAAAATTGGGATGTTACAGCTAGCTATTACATCACTGCTCCGAGCCTCTATTCATTACTTTTTTGTGTGTTCATGATCTTCCCAAGTTGCATGCCTAATTTCATGCTTCTATTAATTATGGAGCTCCCAACCCCATCAAGCAAAATATTTGTTCTTTTGGGGCTGGCACATCGAACAAGCATAAAAATAGAGTGAAGCACATATATTGTCGTGTAAGCACACACCCTTCTTTCATTAGTTTAGATGAACCATTGATGATCAATTCGAACCAGTGTGTGCAATTAAAATTAATTTTACCTAAATAGAGGGTGTAGAATAAACTACAACAACTAGATTTGCAACCACAGCATGCTGACGATATCTTCAAAGAACATTGCAACAGCAGCGAGGCTTCACAACAACATATGGTAAGCCAGTGTGTTTTAGATACATGTGAAATGTAATGCGTGTGGGCTGCTTTCTTTGCCCTCAACCTGTAATCCTAAAGAATTACAAATAGTTTAGTTGTCTGCTTTGCTGTATTGCTTGATACAAATGTTTGTTTCTTACTTGTCAGGCTATACCTGAGTTGGTGCATGATGTACTATCGTAAAGAAATGCATGCCTAGTTCATTTGAGTCCTTAACTTTTCCTATGAACTTCATCACAAGACTGTCTTCGTAGTTTATATGAGGCCACAATGTTAAGTGCTTTCTCAGATTATTTCAACTGCTTAGATGCCTTGGCAACTTAAATATAGCGGTGGTACACTCCCTTTCAACTAGGGATGTCAACGGGGTCCCGTTTAATCCAGATTAAAGTCGACTAGTGGTATGATAGTTCAAAAGAGTTTTTGTTTTTTGAGGAAAATGAACTAGGGAGCTAGCAAAAACTAACTAGATGGGACTGGTGGATGTCGTTTATTTTCCACTTACATCCCTAGTTTCATCTTACCATTTTAATTTCTTTTCGGCTGATGCTGCTTCGAACCATTTAAATATAGCTTGCCAGGCTAGGCAATAATTTGTATGTCCTTTACCATGTAAGCTTACTGCCTAGATCATGTGATAACTATCTCTTACTTATGTCCAGCGGAAACCTTTCAGGATGCCGTTCACACTAGGACACAATGTACAACCCCAGATTCTATTTGTGGAAGAAGTGCGTCATCCATGTTACCAAATGCTAGCGGTTCAGAGGCAACACCGCCGGAGAGCAGTCTGAGCACAGATATTATAGTTCTTGAGGCTCTACTAGAGGCAGAAAGAGATGGTGTGGCTGCCATGAATGAGGTAATCTCGATCTTGAGGCTGGAAATTATGCAATTAGCTGCACGCATTATTCAAGCAACCCAAGAATTGGAGGGAGTAAGAATATTGCATTTGAAGACGGAGGAGGTCCTGCTGTTTCTGCTAACTGAAGCCCAGTTGAAATTGGAGGTAGTCACAGTTCTTCTTTAGATACCAGTTGAAATTGTCATTAGATTATTGTACTTGCATGTTGTGTCATGTTTGTGAATGAGTTATTCTGTAAGACCCCCTATGTTGTCCATGTGTTGTAATGATCCGAATTTTTTAGGCGAGGTAATCCTCAGTACTTGTATGATTGACATAAGGTGAACTGTTTTTCGTGTGAGCATATTGTATTGGATGAAATAACTATTTGAATCAAAGTGTATCCAACCTACTGAAGTCAAAGATCACGACATTTCTAAATCATAATCATATATAAAGGTGGAATAAATCTTCGTCGTGGTTTTGTAGAAATAAATAACAAAATGTAGAATTATCTATGGATATTCGTAATCAAATACAAATTGGATTTTAATTTAGTTGCCAGGGCCCAGGGTAAACATGAATGCTAATTCTCCCAAGTTTTGAACGAAGCAGCTAAACACCCACTATCATTTGTGGGCTGCCCGAAGCAAGTGTTTGCGAGATGGAAATTACTGTCTAACCCTGACAACTAACATCTTAATCGACCGGATTTACACTGCTGTTGATAGGGATAGACTAGTAACTTCAATCAGACGCGACACGACCGCCTCTGAGCCCATTCAGACATGGTGGGCGCCAAACATGGGCGGCAAAACACATTTGATTCAAGATCTTCCAAAAGACATGTGTCTCTCCCTCCATTTGCCCATTCATCCATGATGGGCGGCAAAACAAACTCTCCTCGTCCGAAATCGATGTAGGCAAATATTTTAAATAGGGGTAGATGTGTAACTTCCCTTAGACGTGACACAACCGCCCTACCTATCAGCCCCATTCATACACCATGGGTGCCAACCGTGGGCGGCAAAACACCCTCTCCTCGCCCAAAATCGCCACTGGCAAATATTTGGGAGATGCGAGATTACCGTCCTATCCCCAACCGACGTGATGTCCGAAATTTTAAACGGGGGATAAGTTCATAACTTTCCCACATTTCAGACAAGCGCGTCCCAAAGTTTGAGACCCCCCTCCATTTCCCCATTAATACACCGTCGGTGCTACAACAACCTCCCCACTGCGGCCAGCCTCCTCCGTCCTCCACCCCATCCTTCACCTTGCCGGAGCTGCTACCCCTACCCCGTCGTCCACTACAAGAGATGGACGTCTCTCATCCACGGAACCGGACCAGGATCCTTTCATCGCGTCCTCTCCCTTCATCAGCGCCGTCTTCCACCTTGCCGTTGCCGCTCCTATGACCGCCTCATTGATGACAACATGATTTATCCCCCGACCCGGCCGTGTGCCGTCTAAAGTCTTTTTCCGCGCCGCCAACAACCATCGCACCCACAACACCCTCAATGTATCAGCAGGGGCCTACACATCATCGCAAGAGAGGTGGTACTCTTCCATATGTGCTTAACTTATTGATCTCACCCGGAAAATAGATCGTAAATTGTTTGCTGCACTTTTCTTGTCCGTACCAAATCATAGTGGCTAGTTGAAAGCAAACATTGGTTGCAAAGCAGCTTTGTCCGGTTTGCACCTTCAGATCTTCCATGGCACGGTCACTATACTCGTAAAGCTTATGGTTCCCCCTTTATATTCACTACCATCATTGTAGGTGCTTCGTGTCGTGCTAGCACTGCTCCTCAAGACCTCAACCCATCAAGCGAAACAACATGCCACTCATAATTCCAAAGCTTAGGTGTTGACATACGAATATGATATGATGCTCATATTACTTAAACAGAGAATGTTTAATTGGTCACCTAATGTTCCTATATTCATTTTGAAAAGCATGTGCGCCACCCACTGGTCCAGCTAGTTCCACTTTCCTTATTTTACTCTTGATTCTTAGGGTTTTCCCCTTTTATCTACTCTACTATGATCTACGTAGGTGCTTGATACGTCTCCAACGTATCTATAATTTTTTATTGTTCCATGCTATTATATTATCTGTTTTGGATGTTTAATGGGCTTTAATATGCACTTTTATATTATTTTTGGGACTAACCTATTAACCAAAGGCCCAGTGCAAATTGTTTTTTGCCTATTTTAGTGATTTGTAGAAAAGGAATATCAAACATAATCCAAACGGAACGAAACATTCGCGAGGATCTTTATTGGAACAAACGCGACCCAGGAGACTTGGAGTACAAGTGTGGAAGTCCGCGAAGCTTCCACGAGACAGGGGGCGCACCTAGGGGGAAGGCACACCCCCACCCTCGTGATCGAATCCCCCTCCGGCAGATCGCCGGAAAAGGCCCCCAATAAAGAAGTAGGTCGGTGGAGCTTCGTGGAGCCCACGAGGGTGGGGGCGCGCCTACCCCCTGGGCGCCCCCTGCCTCGTCAAAGCTTCGCGGACTTCCAGACTTGTACTCCAAGTCTCCTGGGTTGCGTTTGTTCCAAGAAAGATCCTCGTGAAGGTTTCGTTCCGTTTGGATTCCGTTTGATATTCCTTTTCTATGAAACACTGAAATAGGCAAAAAACAACAATTTGCACTAGGCCTTTGGTTAATAGGTTAGTCCCAAAAATAATATAAAAGTGCATATTAAAGCCCATTAAACATCCAATATAGATAATAAATAGCATGGAACAATAAAAAATTATAGATACGTTGGAGACGTATCAAGCATCCCCAAACTTAATTACCGCTTGTCCTCGAGTAGGTAAACGATAAAAATAGAATTTTTGATGTGGAATACTACGTAACATAATTTTCAATTTAATTCTCTTTATTGTTGCATGAATATTCAGGTCCGAAAGATTCAAGACAAAAGTTTAATATTGACATAAAAACAATAATACTTCAAGCACACTAACCAAGCAATTATGTCTTCTCAAAATAACATAGCCAAAGAAAGCTCATCCCTAAAAAATCATATAGTTTGTCCATGCTTTATTTTCGTCACACAAAATGCTCCCCTCATGCACAACCCCGATGACAAGCCAAGCAATTGTTTCATACTTTAGTATTCTCAATTTTTTTCAACTTTCACGCAATACATGAGTGCGCGCCATGGACATAGCACTATGGGTGGAATAGAATACTGTGATGGAGGTTGTGTGGAGAAGACAAAAAAGGAGAAATTCTAACATTGACGCGGCTAATCAACGGGCTATGGAGATGCCCATCAATTGATGTCAATGCAAGGACTAGGGATTTCCATGCAATGGATGCACTAGAGCTATAAACGTATGAAAGCTCAACAAAAGAAACTAAGTGGGTGTGCGTCCAACTTGCTTGCTCACGGAGACATAGAGCATTTTGAGGAAGCCCATTGTTGGAATATACAAGCCAAGTTCTATAATGAAAAATTCCCACTAGTATATGAAAGTGACAAAATAAGAGACTCTCTACCATGAAGATCATGGTGCTACTTTGAATCACAAGTGTGGAAAAAGGATGGTAACATTGCCCCTTCTCTCTTTTTCTCTCATTTTTTGGGCCTTCTCTTTTTTTTGGCCTTTCTTTTTCTTTTCTTTTTCCTCACGGGACAATGCTCTAATAATGATGATCATCACACTTCTATATATTTACAACTCAAAAATTACAACTCGATACTAGAAAAAAATATGACTCTATATGAATGCTTCTGGCGCTGTACCCGGATGTTCAATGATTCAAGAGTGACATGTATAAAAATTACGAGTGGTCGCTTTGCCACAAATACGATGTCAACTACATGATCACGCAAGGCAATATGACAATGATGGAGCGTGTCATAAAAAATGGAACGGCGGAAAGTTGCATGGCAATATATCTCGGAATGGCTGTGGAAATGTCATAATAGGTAGGCATGGTGGCTGTTTTGAGGAAGATATAAGGAGGTTTATGTGTGAAAGAGTATCATATCACGGGGTTTGGATGCACCGACGAAGTTTGCACCAACTCTCAAGGTGAGAAAGGGCAATGCACAGTACCGAAGAGGCTAGCAATGACGGAAGGGTGAGAGTGCGTACAATCCATGGACTCAACATTAGTCATAAAGAACTCACATACTTATTGCAAAAATCTACAAGTCATCAAAACCAAGCACTACGCGCATGCTCCTAGGGGGATAGATTGGTAGGAAAAGACCATCGCTCATCCCCGACCGCCACACATAAGGAAGGCAATCAAACAACACCTCATGCTTCAAATTTGTCACACAATGGTTACCATACGTGCATACTACGGGACTTGCGAACCTCAACACAAGTATTTGTCAATTTCACAATTACTTAAATCGCATGACTCTAATATCACCATCTTCATATCTCAAAACAATCATCAAGTATCAAACTTCTCATAGTATTCAATGCATTCTATATGGAAGTTTTTATTATACCCATCTTGGATGCCTATCATATTAGGACTAATTTTTATAGCCAAAGCAAATTACCATGCTGTTCTGAAAGACTCTCAAAATAATATAAGTGAAGCATGAGATATCAATAATTCCTATAAAATAAAACCACCATCGTGCTCTAAAAAGATATAAGTGAAGCACTAGAGCAAAATTATCTAGCTCAAAAGATATAAGTGAAGCACATAGAGTATTCTAATAAATTATGATTTATGTGTGTCTCTGCCAAAAGGTGTGTACAGCAAGGATGATTGTGGTAAATAAAAATCAAAGACTCAAATCATACAAGACGCTCCAAGCAAAACACATATCATGTGGTGAATAAAAATAAAGCCTCAAGTAAAGTTACCGATAGACGAAGACGAAAGAGGGGATGCCTTTCGGGGCATCCCCAAGCTTAGGCTTTTGGTTGTCCTTGAATTTTACCTTGGGGTTCCTTGGGCATCCCCAAGCTTCGGCTCTTGCCACTCCTTATTCCAAAATCCATCAAATCTTTACCCAAAAACTTGAAAACTTCACAACACAAAACTCAACAGAAAATCTCATGAGCACCATTAGTATAAGAAATTAAATCACCACTTTAAGGTACTATAATGAACTCATTCTTCATTTATATTAGTGTTAAACCTACTGTATTCCAACTTCTCTATGGTTCATACCCCCCGATACTAGCCATAGATTGATCAAAATAAGCAAACAATACATGAAAAATGGAATCTGTCAAAAACTGAATAGTTTGTAGCAATCTGGAGGTTTTGAATACTTCTGGAACTCCAAAAATTCTGAAAACTTAGGACAACCTAAATAATTTTTATATTGATTTACTGCAATTGGAATTGGTATTTTATCGCTCTCTGGTAAAAAAATGAAAATTATTCTCGTGAGCGCATACTTTCTGTTTTTTTCACCAAGATCAAACAACAATCACCCAAGAAGATCATAAAGGATTTAATTGGCACAAACACTAACTAAAACATAAAAGCACAATCATAACATAGGATAGATTAATTGTTTATTACTAAACAGGAACAAAAAGCAAGGAACACAAATAAAATTGGGTTGCCTCCCAACAAGCGCTATCGTTTAACGCCCCTAGTTAGGCATAAAAGCAAGAATAGATCTAGGTATTGTCATATTTTGTATGCAATCTATAAGTGGCTCTCATAATAGATTCATAAGGTAATTTAATTTTCTTGCTAGGAAAGTGTTCCATGCCTTTCCTTAATGGAAATTAGAATCTTATATTTCCTTCTTTCATGTCAATAATTGCACCAATCGTTCTAAGGAAAGGTCTACCAAGAATAATAGGACATGTAGGATTGCAATCTATATCAAGAACAATGAAATCTACGGGCACATAATTCCTATTTTCAACAATAAGAACATCATTAATTCTTCCGATAGGTTTCTTAATGGTGGAATCCGCAAGGTGCAAATTTAAAGAACAATCATCAAATTCATAGAAACCTAACACATCATACAAAGTTTTTGGAATTGTGGAAACACTAGCACCCAAATCACATAAAGCATAGCATTCATAATCTTTAATCTTAATTTTAATAGTAGGTTCCCACTCATCATAAAGTTTTCTAGGGATAGAAACTTCTAGTTCAAGCTTTTCTTTATGGGATTGCATTAAAGCATCAACGATATGTTTGGTAAAGGCCTTATTTTGATCATAAGCATGAGGAGAATTTAACATGGATTGTAACAAGGAAATAAAATCTATGAAAGAGCATTTATCATAATTAAATTTCTTGAAATCCAAAATAGTGGGTTCATTGCTATGTAAAGTTTTGACCTCTTCAATCCCACTTTTATTAATTCTAGCATCAAGATCTAGAAAATCCGAATCATTGGGATGCCTTTTAACTAAAGTTGACTCATCTCCAGTCCCATCTTTATCAAGATTCATAATGGAAAACAAAGATTTAATAGGAGACACATCAATCACTTTTAGATCTTCATCATTATTATCATGAAAACTTGAAGAAAACGCTTTCACAAAGCAATCTTTTTTAGCACGCATCCTAGCGGTTCTTTCTTTGCACTCATCAATGGAAATTCTCATGGCTTTGAGAGACTCATTGATGTCATGCATAGATGGAATATGTCTAAGCTTAAAAGAATCAACATCAAGAGAAATTCTATCCACGCTCCTAGCCAACTCATCAATCTTAAGCAATTTTTCTTCAATCAAAGCATTGAAATTCTTTTGCGAATTCATAAATTCTTTAACACTAGTCTCAAAATTAGAGGGCATCTTATTAAAATTTCCATAAGAGTTGTTGTAGGAATTACCATAATTACTAGAGGAATTACTAGGAAACGGCCTAGAATTAAAATTTCCTCTATACGCGTTGTTACCAAAATTGTTTCTACCAACAAAATTCACATCCATAGATTAATTAGTATTCTCAATAAAAGTGGACAAAGGCATATGATTAGGATCAGAAGAAACACTCTTATTAGCAAACAATTTCATATGCTCATCTATCTTTCCACTCAAAACATTAATCTCTTCAATAGCATGAACTTTTTTATTAGTGGATCTATCGGTGTGCCATTGAGAATAATTAACCCTAATATTGTCTAGGAGTTTAGTAGCTTCTCCTAAAGTGATTTCCATAAAAGTGCCTCCCGCGGCCAAATCTAAAAGATTTCTAGAAGCAAAATTCAATCCAGCATAGAAATTCTGTATAATCATCCATAAATTCAAACCATGTGTAGGGAAATTACGTATCATTAATTTCATCCTCTCCCAAGCTTGTGCAACATGCTCATGATCAAGTTGCTTAAAACTCATAATATCATTTCTAAGAGAGATGATCTTAGCGGGAGGAAAATACTTAGAGATAAAAGCATCTTTGCACTTATTCCATGAATCAATACTATTTTTAGGCAAAGAAGAGAACCAAGTTTTAGCATGATCTCTAAGCAAAAACGGAAATAACTTCAATTTAACAATATCACTATCCACATCTTTCTTCTTTTGAATATCGCACAAATCAACAAAGTTGTTTAGTTGGGTAGAGGCATCTTCACTAGGAAGCCCGGAAAATTGATCTTTCATGGCAAGATTCAAAAAAGCAGCATTAAGTTCACAAGAATTAGCATCGGTAATAGGAGCAATCAGAGTGCTAATAAAATCATTGTTGTTGGTATTGGAAAAGTAACATAATTTAGTACTATCTTGAGCCATCTTGACAAACAATCAATCCAACACACAAGAACACAAGAAGCAAGCGAAAAGAGGCGAATGAAAAGGGCGAATAAAACGGCAAAGGTGAAGTGGGGGAGAGGAAAACGAGAGGCAAATGGCAAAAAATGTAATGCGAGGGATAAGTGTTTGTGATGGGTACTTGGTATGTCTTGACTCGAGCGTAGATCTCCCCGGCAACGGCGCTAGAAATCCTTCTTGCTACCTCTTGAGCATGCATTGGTTTTCCCTTGAAGAGGAAAGGGTGATGCAGCAAAGTAGCAGAAGTATTTCCCTCAGTTTTTGAGAACCAAGGTACCAATCCAGTAGGAGACTACACGCAACTCGCCTAGTACCTGCACAAACAATCAAGAACCTCGCAACCAGCGCGATAAAGGGGTTGTCAATCCCTTCACGGTCACTTATGAAAGTGTGATCTGATAAAGATAATAAGATAAATATTTTTGGTATTTTTGTATAGATTGGAAAATAAAGATTGCAAAATAAACGGTGACAGAAATTGGCAAGTTGACGGGAAACTAATATGATGTAAAATAGACCCCGGGGCCATAGGTTTCACTAGTGGCTTCTCTCATGATAGCATGTATTACGGTGGGTGAACAAATTACTGCCGAGCAATTGATAGAAAAGCGCATAGTTATGATGATATCTAAGGCAATGATCATGGATATAAGCATCACGTCCGTGTCAAGTAGACCGAAACGATTCTGCATCTACTACTATTACTCCACACATAGACTGCTATCCAGCATGCATCTAAAGTATTAAGTTCATAAGAACAGAGTAACACATTAGGCAAGATGACATGATGTAGAGGGATAAACTCAAGCAATATGATATAAACCCCATCTTTTTATCCTCAATGGCAACAATACAATACGTTCCTTGCTTCCCCTGCTGTCACTAGGAAAGGACACCTCAAGATTGAACCCAAAGCTAAGCACTTATCCCATTGCAAGAAAAATCAATCTAGTGGGCCAAACTAAACCGATAATTCAAAGAGACTTGCAAAGATATCAAATCATGAATATAAGAATTTAGAAAAGAACCAAATAATATTCATAGATAATAAAATTCATAAACCCACAATTCATCGGATCTCGGCAAACACACCGTAAAAGAGTATTACATCAAATATATCTCCAAGAACATTGAGGAGAACTTTGTATTGAGAACCAAAGAGAGAGAAGAAGCCATCTAGCTAATAACTGTGGACCCGAAGGTCTGTGGTAAACTACTCACACATCATCGGAGAGGCTATGGTGTTGATGTAGAAGCCCTCCATGATCGAATGCCCCTCCGGCAGATCGCTGGAAAAGGCCCAGATGGGATCTCACGGGTACAGAAGGTTGCAACGGTGGAAAAGTGGTTTCATGGCTCTCCTGGATATTTTCAGGGTATAAGAGTATATATAGGCGAAAGAAGTAGGTCAGTGGAGCTCCGTGGGGCCCACGAGGGTGGGGGAGCGCCTACCCTCCTAGGCGCGCCCCTGCCTCGTGGAAGCTTCACGGACTTCCAGACTTGTACTCCAAGTCTCTTGGGTTGCGTTTGTTCCAAGAAAGATCCTCGCGAAGGTTTCATTCCATTTGGATTCCGTTCGATATTCCTTTTCTGCGAAACACTGAAATAGGCAAAAAACAACAATTTGCACTGGGCCTTCGGTTAATAGGTTAGTCCCAAAAATGATATAAAAGTGCATATTAAAGCCCATTAAACATCCAAAACAGATAATATAATAGCACGGAACAATAAAAAATTATAGATACGTTGGAGACGTATGATGGGTTTATGATCAAGATTATCTATGTACAATATTTGGTTCTTCTGTGAATTCTTATATGCATGATTTGATATCTTTGCAAGTATCTTCGAAATGTCGGTTTAGTTTGGCCTACTAGATTGATCTTTCTTGCAATGGGAGAAGTGCTTAGCTTTGGGTTCAATCTTGTAGTGTCCTTTCCCAGTGATAGCAGGGGCAGCAAGGCACGTATTGTATTGTTGCCATCGAGGATAAAAAGATGGGGTTTATATCATATTGCTTGAGTTATCCCTCTACATCATGTCATCTTGCCTAATGCGTTACTCTATTCTTATGAACTTAATACTCTAGATGCATGCCGGATAGCAGTCGATGTGTGGAGTAATAGTAGTAGATGCAGAATCGTTTCGTTCTACTTGACACAGACATGATGCCTATGTTCACGATCATGCCTAGATATTCTCATAACTATGCGCTTTTCTATCAATTGCTCGGTAGTAATTTGTTCACCCACCGTAATATATGCTATCATGAGAGAAGCCACTTTTGAAACCTATGGCCTTGGGATCTATTTTACATCATATTAGTTTCCCGTCAACTTGCCAATTTCTGTCGCCGTTTATTTTCCAATCTTTAATTTCCAATCTATACAACAAAAATACCAAAAATATTTGTCTTATTATCTCTATCAGATCTCACTTTTGCAAGTGGCAGTGAAGGGATTGACAACCCCTTTATCATGTTGGTTGCAATGTTCTTGATTGTTTGTGAAGCTACTAGGCGACTTGCGTGTAGTCTCCTACTAGATTGATACATTGGTTCTCAAAAACTAAGGGAAATACTTACGCTACTTTGCTGCATCACCCTTTCCTCTTCAAGGGAAAATCAACTCATGCTCAAGAGGTAGCAAGAAGGATTTCTGGCGCCGTTGTCGGGGAGATCTACACTCAAGTCAAGACATACCAAGTACCCATCACAAACTCTTCTCTCTCGCATTACATTATTTTCCATTTGCCTCTCGTTTTCCTCTCCCCCACTTCACCTTTGTTGTTTTATTCGCCCTCTTCCGTTCGTCCTTCTGTTTGCTCGTGTTACCATGTGCATTCTATTAGCTTGCATCTTCGCTTGCTAAATATCTATTGTTATGGATCCTCATCCTCTTGCTAATGTTTTTAAAAGATCCAATTGTTATGAACCAATTGCTAGTGAGTAGAGTGCACTAGATTATCTTTATGGAGTTTTGCTTGAAATCCATGTATCTGGAAATTGTGATGAAGTGCGTTATAAAGTGATTCACAGTAGATCTTTGAATAAAAAGCATGATTGCAATGATGTTGTTATAAATTATATGAATGTCAATTGTGCTAATAATATGCAAAACCCTAAGCTTGGGGATGCTAGTTTTGCTATGTCCACTACTTGTTACAATGATCATGATTTGGGTGACTCTTCTTATGATCTTGAAAATGTATTTAAGCCCCATGATGAATATGAGATTGATAATAGTGTTTTCAGTATTACTGAAAGTGGGTTTGGAAGAGTGTCAACTTTATACCCCCCACATATTGGGAGAATGTTCATTCTTATGAAATTTCTGATAAAAGTGGGTTTGGAGAGGTCATGACTTTAGTTAATGTTAATCCCACTATTTTGGAAGAGTGTCAACTTTGCATGCATGTGGATCGTGTTGAAAATATTTTATGTGATATATATTTTGTTGAATTTGCTTATGATCCCACATGTAATTATTATGAGAGAGGAAAATATGATTGTAGAAATTTTCGTGTTACTAAATTACCTCTCATTATGTTGAGATTGCTATTGTTTCTTTCCGCTTCTTTGCACATGCTAGTTTTTGCTTGCTATGATAATTTGTTTGCCTATAAGATGCCTGTGCATAGGAAGTATGTTAGACTTATATGTGTTTGTCACGTGTTTCATGATGCTCTCTTTGTGCTTCAATTCTTGTCTTTCATGTGAGCATCATTGAAATTATCAAATGCCTAGCTAGGGGCGTTAAGCGATAGCGCTTGTTGGGAGGCAACCCAGTTTTATTTTTGTTCTTTACTTTTTGTTCTTGTTTAGTAATAAATAATTTATCTAGCCTATGTTATGATTGTGTTTTTATGTTTTAATTAGTGTTTGTGCCAAGTAAAGCCTTTAGGATCTTCTTGGGTGATTGTTGTTTGATCTTGCTGATAAAAACAGAAAGTATGCGCTAACGAAAATAATTTTCATTTTTTACCAGAGAGTGATAAAATACCAATTCAAAATGCAATAGATCACTATACAAATTTTCCTGGCCGTCCTAATTTTTCAGAAATTTTGGAGTTACAGAAGTATCCGAAACAACGAGATTGCTACAGAGTGTTGTGTTTTTGACAGATTCTGTTTTTTCGTGTGTTGTTTGCTTATTTTGATGAATCTATGGCCAGTATCGGGGGGTATGAACCATGGAGAAGTTGGAATACAATAGTTTAACACCAATATAAATAAATAATGAGTTCATTACAATACCTTAAAGTGGTGGTTTGTTTTCTTATACGAACGGAGCTCATGAGATTTTCTGTTGAGTTTTCTGTTGTGAATTTTCTAGTTTTTGGGTAAAGATTTGATGGACTTTGGAACAAGGAGTGGCAAGAGCCTAAGCTTGGGGATGCCCCAGAAGGCATCCCCTATTTCGTCTTCATCTATCGGTAACTTTACTTGAGGCTATATTTTTATTCACCACATGATATGTGTTTTGCTTGGAGCGTCTTGTATGATTTGAGTCTTTGATTTTTAGTTTACCACAGTCATCCTTTATGTACACACCTTTTGGGAGAGACACACATGAATTGGAACTTATTAGAACACTCTATGTGCTTCACTTATATCTTTTGAGCTAGATAATTTTGCTCTAGTGCTTCACTTATATCTTTTTAGAGCACGATGGTAGTTTTACTTTATAGAAATTATTGATCTTTCATGCTTCACTTATATTATTTTGAGAGTCTTTTATAACAGCATGTTAATTTTCTTTGGCTATAAAATTAGTCCTAATATGATAGGCATCCAAGATGGGTATAATAAAAACTTTCATATAGAGTGCATTGAATACTATGAGAAGTTTGATACTTGATGATTGTTTTGAGATATGAAGATGGTGATATTAGAGTCATGCTAGTTAAGTAATTGTGAAATTGAGAAATACTTGTGTTGAGGTTTGCAAGTCCCGTAGCATGCACGTATGGTAACCGTTGTGTGACAAATTTTGAAGCATGAGGTGTACTTTGATTGCCTTCCTTCTGAGTCGCGGTCGGGGATGAGCGATGGTCTTTTCCTACCAATCTATCCCCCTGGGAGCATGCGCGTAGTGCTTGCTTTTGATGACTTGTATATTTTTGCAATAAGTATGTGAGTTCTCTATGACTAATGTTGAGTCCATGGATTATACGCACTCTCACCCTTCCATCATTGCTAGCCTCTTCGGTACTATGCATTTCCCTTTCCCACCTTGAGTGTTGGTGCAAACTTCACCGGTGCATCCAAACCCCGTGATATGATACGCTCTTTCACACATAAACCTCCTTATATCTTCCTCAAAACAGCCACCATACCTACCTATTATGGCATTTCCATAGCCATTCTGAGATATATTGCCATGCAACTGTCCACCGGTCCGTTTTTATGACACGCTCCATCATTGTCATATTGCCCTGCATGATCATGTAGTTGACATCGTATTTGTGGCAAAGCCACTGCTCATAATTTTTATACATGTCACTCTTGAATCATTGCACATCTAGGTACACCGCCGGAGGCATTCATATAGAGTCATATTTTGTTCTAGTATCGAGTTGTAATTTTTGATTTGTAAATAAATAGAAGTATGATGATCATCATTATTAGAGCATTGTCCCATGTGAAAAAAAACAGAAAGGCCAAATAAAAAAACAGAAGGCCCAAAAAATGAGAGAAAAAGAGAGAAGGGGCAATGTTACTATCCTTTTTCCACACTTGTGCTTCAAAGTAGCACCATGATCTTCATGATAGAGAGTCTCTTATTTTGTCACTTTCATATAGTAGTAGGAATTTTCATTATAGAACTTTGCTTGTATATTCCAACAATGGGCTTCCTCAAAATTCCCTATGTCTACGTGAGCAAGCAAGTTGGATGCACACCCACTTAGTTTCTTTTGTTGAGCTTTCATACATTTATAGCTCTAGTGCATCCACTGCATGGCAATCCCTACTCCTCGCATTGACATCAATTGATGGGCATCTCCATAGCCCATTGATTAGCCGCATCAATGTGAGACTTTCCCCTTTTTTGTCTTCTCCACACAACCTCCATCATCATATTATATTCCACCCATAGTGCTATGTCCATTGCTCGCGCTCATGTATTGCGTGAAAGTTGAAAAAGTTTGAGAATACTAAAGTATGAAACAATTGTGTGGCTTGTCATCGGGGTTGTGCATGATGAGAGCATTTTGTGTGTCAAAAATGAAGCATGGCCAAACCATATGATTTTGTAGGGATGAGCTTTCTTTGGCTATGTTATTTTGAGAAGACATAATTGCTTGGTTAGTATGCTTGAAGTATTATTATTTTTATGTCAATATTAAACTTTTGCCTTGAATCTTTCAGATCTGAACATTCATGCCACAATAAAGAAAATTACATTGAAAATTATGTTAGGTACCATTCCACATCAAAAATTCTAGTTTTATCATTTACCTACTCGAGGACGAGCAGGAATTAAGCTTGGGGATGCTTGATACGTCTCCAACGTATCTATAATTTTGATTGTTCCATGCTATTATATTATCTGTTTTGGATGTTTAATGAGATTTAATATGCACTTTTATATTATTTTTGGGACTAACCTATTCATCAAAGGCCCAGTGCAAATTGCTAAATTTTTTTGCCTATTTAAGTGTTTTGCAGAAAAGGAATGTCAAACTGAATCCAAACGGAACAAAACCTTCATGAGGATCTTTCTTGGAACAAACGCAACCCAGGTGACTTGGAGTACAAGTCTGGAAGTCCGCGAAGCTTCCACGAGGCAGGGGGCGCGCCCAGGGGGTAGGCACGTCCCCCACCTTCGTGGGCCCCATGGAGCTCCACCGACGTACTTCTTCTGCCTATATATACCCATGTACCCTAAAAATATCCAAGGGAGCCAAGAAACCACTTTTCCACCGCCGCAACCTTCTGTACCCGTGAGATCCCATCTGGGGCCTTTTCCGGCGATCTGACGGAGGGGGATTCGATCACGGAGGGCTTGTACATCAACACCATAGCCTCTCCGATGATGTGTGAGTAGTTTACCACAGACCTTTGGGTCCATAGTTATTAGCTAGATGTCTTCTTCTCTCTCTTTGGTTCTCAATACAAAATTCTCCTCGATGTTCTTGGAGATCTATTCGATGTAATACTTTTTGCGGTGTGTTTTCCGAGATCCGATGAATTGTGGGTTTATGATCAAGATTATCTATGAACAATATTTGGTTCTTCTCTGATTTTTTATATGCATGATTTGATATCTTTGCAAGTCTCTTCGAATTATCGGTTTAGTTTGTCCTACTAGATTGATCTTTCTTGCAATGGGAGAACTGCTTAGCTTTGGGTTCAATCTTGCGGTGTCCTTTCCCAGTGACAGCAGGGGCGGCAAGGCACGTATTGTATTGTTGCCATCGAGGATAAAAAGATGGGGTTTATATCATATTGCTTGATTTTATCCCTCTACATCATGTCATCTTGCCTAATGTGTTACTTTGTTCTTATGAACTTAATACTCTAGATGCATGCTGGATAGCGGTCGATGTGTGGAGTAATAGTAGTAGATGCAGAATCGTTTCGGTCTACTTGACACGGACGTGATGCCTATGTTCATGATCATGCCTAGATATTCTCATAACTATGCGCTTTTCTATCAATTGCTCGGCAGTAATTTGTTCACCCACCATAATATATGCTATCATGTGAGAAGCCACTAGTGAAACCTATGCCCCCCGGGTCTATTTTACATCATATTAGTTTCCCGTCAACTTACCAATTTCTGTCGCCATTTATTTTGAAATCTTTACTTTCCAATCTATACAACAAAAATACCAAAAATGTTTATCTTATTATCTCTATGAGATCTCACTTTTGCAAGTGGTCGTGAAGGGATTGACAACCCCTTTATCGCGTTGGTTGCAAGGTTCTTGATTGTTTGTGCAGGTACTAGGCGACTTGTGTGTAGTCTCCTACTAGATTGATACCTTGGTTCTCAAAAACCGAGGGAAATACTTACGCTACTTGGCTGCATCACCCTTTCCTCTTTAGGGGAAAACCAATGCATGCTCAAGAGGTAGCAGTTCTTTCTGTCGTACTAGCATTACTCCACCCTTCAAGCTAAACAACAGAACACTCAAAATTCCAAAGCTTAGTTGTTCAAATATGATTATGATATGATACTGACATTAGTTAACAGACACGTTTAATTGGCTAGCTAAAGGTCCCACTTGAGTTCCCAAATGCATGTCGCGACATATAGAGAGACAGCAGAATTGCATTTCTTTGTCACTTGTTGGCTGTACTTTCTTGTCCGTACCAAATCTTAGTTGTTATTTCAAAGCCAACATCGGTTGCTAACTACCCTTTGCGCGGTTTGCAACATCAGATCTGCCATCCCAATGCCACGGTCAACACTATACTCATCATGCTTACGGTTTCCCCATTTTATGATGACCACGATCAGCCTACGTGGTTCGTGTCGTAATAGCACTACTCCACCCATCGAGCTAAACAAGCTTAGTTGTACAAATTCAAATATGATATTATGCCGATATTAGTAAAGCTGATAGATGTTTAATTGGTCAGCTAAATGTTCCTACTTTAGTTTCGAAATGCATGTGCGCTCTGGTTCATCATGGGTGGGCAACCGACATTGTATAGAAAGACTTGTAATATCTTCAATCTGCTTGCTCTTCTGCTCTTCTTTAAGATGACCATCTTCTCTTCTGTAATAAGTATGTTCCTTGTTGGTAAGAGTAGCAGAGACACTTGCGGTCGACTGGTCAGGTCGAGTTGTTCTCCCTTAGTATATTTTGAATCTGTCAGGTCAGGTCGACTTGTTCTTCTTTACTATATGTTGAAGCTGTCATCTGCGAAGTATCACCACTTCTGGAGCTCTCATATTTTGAGTAGTAGGCCACATTATATTAATGCACACACCAAATTATAGCATGCATGGCCTCTCTCAGAATAATTGCAGAGATAGCACAAAGGCGTTTACAGGGAGGCCGTATTGGATTAGAATCACTTCTTCCTTATAAAGATAATCTCACTTGTTTTTATGCATGTCAGGTATTGAACATTATCTAAATGAATATGAGAATGGGCGCATGAGAGGAATATTGCAGAACAATCCACTGGCTAACAAACTTGGCATGGTGGAGGATGGCCTATCTTACTCACGTGTCAAGGTGCTTGCTCTAACTTGGCAAGGTTGTATTGGTCGCACATATTTTGCATCTGACCTCTTGCATTACTTCTACTATGTTACACCATCTGCTTAGTTTAAGCATCATAATGAGTATATGCCATACCTGTCCATTTTCTGTACCTACTCCATGTGTCGTCATACTATGTTTTTCCAGTCAAATGTTGTTCTTTCGTAATACATGTCCAAAAGGAAGAGGGTGAGTGCAAATCCTCAAGGAGTACAAACTAGGTATTCGGAAAACATAGTGATACATGTTAAATCAGATAGATCAGCAGCCACAGAAAACACAGACCCAACTGTACCACACTTTACCCCTACTCCACTGGCCAAACCCCTATTAAAACTGCTGAGAACCCAGCGTCAGGTACTGTCTACGATATCAATTCAAAATTTTAAATCCTAAATTTATGCATGTGCCCTACCTTCTCTCTTGTATGAAAACTAATTTCAGATGAATCTCCTTGCTCAAAGGATCATAGGATCTCACAACAATACTGGTCACTACATTGCTCTTGTCAGTACCTCTTGCCCTTTGTCAGCATACTTCCACTCATTGTTGTTTGATTATGTAGCATCACTGTAAATGTTCGCTTCTTTATCCTCCCTTTGCTTGAAATTATAAGATCTATATTTACTCTTAGATAAATGTAGAATTAACACAATGGTTATGAAGTTTTTGATTGCTCATGCAAGTACCTGTTGTCATGTACACCCTCTGTATCGAATTAATTGTTGATCAATTGGATGTATTTAGAACTTAATAGTGCTATATATATATATCCATTTGAGCGACAAGTAATAACGGATGATGGTGGTATTACTATACTTGCATCACGAGATAGTTGATTGTCTAGCATTACTCTGCATCTTATCTGCCCTGCCCTCCACTTTCTCCAAATTATCATATCTACATTTACTCTTACCAAAATATTGAATAAAGCCAATGCCACTACACACGTTGATGTCTACATTCCTCTGTTAGTATCTTTTTCCTTGTAACGTTGTACTTAATTAATTTCTATTTGATTATGTATCATAAGTCTGCACCCAAGCTTCATTATCCTCTGTTTCTTCCAATATTATTTGATCTATATTTACTCTTTGCAAAATGTAGAATAATGGCAATGCTTATAAAGTTTCTTTGGGGAATTTATTGAATTATTCTTCCATCAACATGGAGAAGGGCTTTGTCCAGCCCGTGTTAACATGTAATGTAAGTTCATCCTTCTCAAGCCTTCTAACTTTGTTCTAGTATAGATTTGGATAGGCATCATTTCCTCCACTGCTGTTTACTTTGTTGTTTACATCTGATTGGATGTTTGCAACAACTACCAGTTTTAAATTGTAGTTGTAAAAACATGTTCCTTATGCATAATAGATCCATTTTTTTGCTTATTGATACGTTCATTTTGCATCATGCTTTTATATCGATATTTATTGCATTATAGGCTGTTATTACACATTATGTCACAATACTTATGCCTATTCTCTCTTATTTTACAAGGTTTACACGAATAGGGAGAGTGCCGGCAGCTGGAATTCTGGGCTAGAAAAGGAGCAAATATGAGAGACCTATTCTGCACAACTCCAAAAGTCCTGAAACTCCATGAAATATTGGGCGAAGAAAGCACCAGAGGGGGGCCACCCACCATCCATGATGGTGGGGTGCGCCCCCTGCCCCGTGGGCCCCCTGGCAGGCCTCCGGTGCCTATCTTTGGCTATATGGAGTCTTTCGTCCTGGAAAAAATCATAAGCAAGCTCTCGGGACAAAACACCGCCGCCACGAGGCGGAACTTTGGCAGAACCAATCTAGGGCTCCCGCGAAGTTGTTCTGCCGGGGAAGCATCCCTCCTGGAGGGGGAAATCATCACCATCGTCATCACCATCGATCCTCTCATCGGGAGGGGGTCAATCTCCATCAACATCTTCACCAGCACCATCTCATATCAAACCCTAGTTCATCTCATGTATCCAATCTTTGTCCCAAAACCTCAGATTGGTACCTGTGGGTTGCTAGTAGTGTTGATTACTCCTTGTAGTTGATGCTAGTTGGTTTACTTGGTGGAAGATCGTATGTTAAGATCCTTTATGCATATTAATACCCCTCTCATTATGAACATGAATATGATTTGAGTAGTTATGTTTGTTCCTGAGGACGTGGGAGAAGTCTTGCTATAAGTAGTCATGTGAATTTGGCATTCGTTCGATATTTTGATGAGATGTATGTTGTCTTTCCTCTAGTGGTGTCATGTGAACGTCGACTACGTGACACTTCACCATTTTTTGGGCCTAGGGGAAGGCATTGGGAAGTAATAAGTAGATGATGGGTTGCTAGAGTGACAGAAGCTTAAACCCTAGTTTATGCGTTGCTTCGTAAGAGGCTGATTTGGATCCATATGTTTCATGCTATGGTTAGGTTTACCTTAGTACTCCTTTTGTAGTTGCGGATGCTTGCAAGAGGGGTTAATCAAAAGTGGGATGCTTGTGCAAGGAAGGGCAGTACCCAAGCACCGGTCCACCCACATATCAAATTATCAAAGTAACGAACGCGAATCATATGAGCGTGATGAAAACTAGCTTGACGATAATTCCCATGTGTCCTCGGGAGTTTGTCCAAGCTTGTCCTTTGCTATAAAAAGGATTGGTCCATCTTAAAGCACCTTATTTACTTTTATTACTTGATACCCGTTACAAATTACCTTATCACAAAACTATCTGTTACCGATAATTTCAGTGCATGCAGAGAATACCTTGCTGAAAACTGTTTATCATTTCCTTCTGCTCCTCGTTGGGTTCGACACTCTTACTTATCGAAAGGACTAAGATAGATCCCCTATACTTGTGGGTCATCAATACTCTTTTCTGGTGCCGTTGCCGGGGAGTGAAGCGCCTTTGGTAAGTGGAATCTGGTAAGGAAAAATTTATATAGTGTGCTGAAATTTACTCTCAATTGTTACTATGGAAAGTAATCATTTGAGGGGCTTGTTCGGGGTGTCTTCACCCTCACCAGTAGAGCAAAGAGTTGCTCCTCAACCTACTGAACCTACTGAAAATGTTTACTTTGAAATTCCTTTGGGTATGATAGAGAAACCGCTAGCTACTCCTTTTACAGGAGATGGAACATTACATCCCGATTTGCACCTAATCTATGTGGATGAAGTTTGTGGATTATTTAAGCTTGCAGGTATGCCCGAGGATGTTATCAAGAAGAAGGTCTTCCCTTTATCTTTGAAGGGAAAGGCATTGACATGGTTTAGGCTATGTGATGATATTGGATCATGGAACTACAATCGATTGAAATTGGAATTTCATTAGAAGTTTTATCCTATGCATCTGGTTCATCGTGATCGTAATTATATATATAATTTTTGGCCTCGCGAAGGAGAAAGCATCGCTCAATCTTGGGGGAGGCTTAAGACAATGTTATATTCATGCCCCAATCATGAGCTCTCAAGAGAAATTATTATTCAAAAAATTTATGCTCGGCTTTCTCTCAATAATCACTCCATGCTCGATACTTCTTGTACTGGTTCTTTTATGATGAAGACTATTGAATTCAAATGGGATTTATTGGAAATAATTAAACACAACTCTAAAGGTTGGGAACTCGACGAAGGTAAGGAGTCAGGTATAACATCTGAGTTTGATTGTGTTAAATCTTTTATGGATACCAATGCTTTTCGTGAATTTAGCACTAAATATGGACTTGACTCTGAGATAGTAGCTTCTTTTTGTGAATCCTTTGCTACTCATGTTGATCTTCCTAAGGAGAAATGGCTTAAATATCATCCTCCCATTGAAGTAAAAGTAGTTGAACCTATTAAATTTGAAGAAAAGACTATCACTTATAATGTTGATCCTATTGTTCCTACCGCTTATATTGAGAAACCACCTTTCCCTACTAGAATAAAGGATCATGCTAAAG
>NC_053025.1:88906843-88921563 GCF_003073215.2 Triticum urartu | reverse complement strand
TGGTAAGCTCCTTTGTTTTCGGGTCCTTCTTGTACCGGGCCCTGACAAAGTTCCTGGTCTGCTTGTCACCGTATTTATCGAAGAGGGGCGGTAGGCCTTGCTCGGCACGGTCCGCCTCCTCCTTGTCCCATATAGGCTCCGCCACTCTGTAACCGCCGGGACCGAGTGTGTGTTCCCCTAAGTTCAGCTCCCGCATTTCTTTCCCCCACTTACTTGATTCGGAGTTTGCGGTGCTCGAGCAATTGATCTTGAAGTCGTTGTAGTCATCTTCGGTGATCGAAGGATTTTTCTCCTTGATCTTCTCATAACTCTCACCTTTCTCGATCATTCTCTTCACATTGCTTTTCCAAGTAGACAGGGCCTTGCTCATCTTCGTGAGGGCAGCATTGTTCACTTTATTCCCTTTGAGGCTTGTGTTTTCAAATTCAGCGGGGAACTTGTATCGTTCGTGCAGCTTCGTGAAGAGGAGGTTGCGCAAATTCCCTCGGTCAGGATGCCTCAGGTTCTCGGTGTTGATCGAGACGGTGCTCCGGAGAATGCACCCGAGCTGAAGCGAGTACCCCTTGACTATTCGTTCGGGCGCCGTTGGATTCCCGTCGGAGTCCACTTCAGTAACTTCCTCCTTGAGGGTGCGGAGCACGGTCGGGCGCCGGTCCTTCCGTTGCCTCTTCGGTTGGCTGCCATCTGTGCGTGCGCCGCCATCATCAATGGTGGCATCCTCGGCGGCACCATCAGTGGTGGCATCAGTGGGGTCATCCTCGGTGGTACCATCAGTGGTCTCAGGATCGGTGGGGAAGGCGGCGTCCTCATACAAGTGAGGTTGTTCCTCCATCTCCTGGGACAGCTCCCAGAATTTCTTGCCGCCCGAACCCCCGGCCTCATCGTTGTTGGCCATGTTTCTCTATAAATAGGAACAAAGTTTGGTCAAAAAGTTGGTTATTGTCAAGGAACAAGATCATGGTCTCATCATTTAGGGTTTGTCGACACCGAGGCATCCTAAAAGCTAAGCTTTTATCATTGAGGGTTTTTCGACGCCGAGGCACCCTAAAAGCCTAAGCTTTCATCATTTCGGTTTTTATCGACACCGAGGCACCCTAAAAGCCAAGGTTTTATAATTTAGGGTTTGTCGACGCTGAGGCACCCTGAATGCTAAGTTAAGTTTTCATCATTTAGGGTTTATCGATGCCGAGGCACCCTAGGTTGACTAATATATATGGGTATCTTCTAATAATATACCCTATCAAGGAAAGGGAAGGAGAATTCTAAGTTGGGCCTAATCACTTGGCTCTATTGCCACCTATGGTTTAATGCAGCAAGAATAAAGGGGCAGTTGATCCTACTCAATTAAGTACTAAGATACCCCGGCCCATGCATTAGTCGCAAGTACCCCATATGTCCTATTTTTAGCAAAGTCATGCTAAAATTCACGAAAAATTTCAACATGACCTTTGCTGAAAATAGGACATATGGAGTACCCGAATTTGCCGGAACGGAAGTTAATCGACATTCTGGCAAACTCAAGGGCCTCTCGGGGTACAGCAGCAGCATCACAAGTTGACAAAATTCCCAAGTAGTACAGCAGCAACATCACAAGTAGTACCAATGAACATATAGTCCAGCAGATTCTGAATTTCGATAAATGACAACAAGTTAACTCATTCTGAACATATAGTACCAGTGAACATATAGTCCAGAACATATAGTCCAGCAGCAGCATCTATTTACCAACTTGATTTACCGGTCTTGAAAACAGAGATACTTGTATACCAAAACATATGCTTAAGAATTTACATTTCCACTCAATAAAAGGTTCAGAATGCTGAGTAAGTGGAAACAACGCCTGGGAAGAAAAGGTAGCAAAAGCAATACTATCATCAAAATTCTTTTCTCATGAGCAAATGGGCCTCTTTTGCTGCTAAGCTTCAGCAGTGCTAGCTGCTCAACGCCAAGTACTGCAAATTATATTATACTGGTCCATAACTAAATGATGGGTTCGATTTGTAGAAGTAACAAGTCAGACTTCCATAGATGAAAGTAGCATGATATACTAATTACCAGATGGGGTAGCAATGGATAGAAAAAAATTAAGAATGGTGTATGCACTAAACAAGATCTCATGGCTCTCCTGATCATAATTCATGCATGAAAAATTAGATATAAAGGCCGCAAAGCTTAGTCCTTATACCTTAAATCTTAACCACATTTTGCTATTGCTAATTTCTAGAAGTGAGCTCTGAGAGCTTTCTATAATAAATTAGTCAAGATAAGTTCCTAAGATCCTGATATGACAAAACTAGCGTACATATACCAATAAATGCAATTTGTAACAAATTGTTGTACAACAATATATCTTCTAGCCATGAAACCCCACCCTGATTCTCCTTTCTTCCACTTGCCGAAGACAAGTTGGCTGTAGAGGATGGTCCAACTCAGATCAGCCTACAGAAGTGCATTGTATAATTCTGTTTAGTTCCAAGAAGTAGTTCAGGAAGTGCAAATTGCAGAAGTTTGAGAAAGCACTAACTGGAAAGTCTGGTGTTCCCTTGAAAACATGAAAGTGCCTGACTATGCATACAATTTTACAACAAGACATCCACCATACAATTTTTATTAAAGGAAAAGACTTACGTGAAGTTTAATTAAAGTTTCAGTGAAAGTTTAAATTAAAGTTTCAGTTAAAGTTTTAGTTGATTTTAAAGTTATATTAAATTTTTACTTAAAGTTTTAGTTAAAGGAGAGCACTTGCTACTGGATTTTAGGGCTATTGTAAGCAGTGCACTACTGCACTATTGTTCATACTCCTGCACTATTGCACTACTGGAATCCTCCTACAAACTACTGCAAGCAGGAATACTAATGCAAACCCTGGAACTTGTAAGCAGTAGTAGGAGTACAACAAGACAAGAAGATGAGACAATATGGAGGGCACAAGCCAAACTACTTGTAACCATAAACCGAGCACTTTCACGACTACAATGCATACTTTGATGAGTCAGGCATGTCGAAACATAAGAGAAACCAACCAACACTTGGGATTTAGGAAGCACGGGACATCGCATTCGCATCAGTGCTGCTACTTGCATTCAGTAAACACTTGGGACATTAACCAGCTACAGATGCATTTCTGTTCTTGCATCTGTATACTTCACCTATGTGCTAGACTGCTATACTGAGGCATGACACCTATAAGATATGATAATTGTATCACTCGTGTGACATGTACAATATACTAGTGTATCAATCAAAAGATAAAAGTTGCATCACGTACTATAAACAGGCGACATAGCAATGCACACTCTCTCCACACATATCAATTGGCAAGTAAAATGCACACCGTGTATACATGCTTCAATGGACAAATTCCCATAGCAATGACCATCGTGTACACTGACTCTACATATGCTTCAATTGAAAAATTGACCATTTTTTTAGAATAGCGGCCACTAGCTAGCATCAGCACAACCACCCATCCATGGCACAACAGAACAGTAGCGCAAGCAGCAGCACAACACCAGTGGCTCAAGCGGCAGCAGGTAGCACATGCACGAGAGTAGAAGAGGAGCTCACCGTCCGGTGACGAGGCAGCGGCAGGTTGGCAGCGGCCGGCGTGGAAGAGGAGGCAGAGGCGGGGCGTCATCGAGGAGGGCGGTGAAGACGGGGGCGCCGGCGTCTCGCCTGGATGCTCTGCACGACGGGGGAGGGGGCGGCGTCCGGTGGCAGTGGGAGGGCAACAACTTCCGACGGCGGCTGCTGGTGGGAGCGGGAGGAGGAGCCGACGAGGTGGACGGGGCGGTGTGGACGGGGCGGCGTCCGGGCCGCCGGCGACGAGGGGGAGGAAGGGGAGAGGGAGGCGGTGGGGGCGCATGGGCGGCTGCGGCGCAGTGGGTTGGGGCAGCGGCGGCGGCGGCACGGTGGAGGGAGGGAGAGGGAACTGGCGAGGGGGAGAGGGAAGGGGGGATCGGGCGAAGGGGGAGAGGAAGGGGGGATCGGGCACAATACTAATGGCGCACCACCCCTCGGTGCGCCATAAGTACATCCATACTAATGGCACACCTCACCGTGGTGCGCCATTAGTAGTTTTTTTTTTCTTATAGCAATGGCACAATACTAATGGCGCACCACCCCTCGGTACGCCATAAGTACATCCATACTAATGGCGCACCTCACCATGGTGCGCCATTAGTATTTTTTTTATAAGACAGTAATAATTTTTTAAACTTGTTTAAATCATAACAGTAATATTTTTTTTATAAGACAGTAACAGTAATATATTTTTATAAGACAGTAATAATTTTTTAAAAAATATCATCAAACAGTAATGCCGGTGGAGCGGGGGAGGGTGCGCGGGGTGCGGGGGGTCGGCGGCGGCGGTTGAGTAGGGGAATCGAGGGTGCGGGGGGTCGGCGGCCGTGGCCGGTGGACCGGGGGGTGCTCGGCGGCGAGGGGGACCGGATCTGGCGAGGTGGGATAGCGATCGAGATGGAGGGGGATCGAGATCGAGTGTCCATGAAATTTAAAAATATTCATGATAGTTCAAAAAGTGCCCATGAAATACAATCGAGAAATGAAGGCTACGATTTAAATACAATTGATCTTAGCTAGCTATCTGTTCACAATCTTCTTGCCCTTCTTTTTCGCAAATGGAGTTATTTTGTGGAACAGACGTCCTTTAGGTAGGGTGGTCCTGCTTCTTCTTGTGGTGTATGCTGCTACTTCATCATCGTCGTCATGTTCGATCCTCGGGTCGCCGTACTTGTCGAAGTCTTGCTCATTGGCTACTCCATCCATTCCAATGATCTTCCTTTTGCCTCTCCTCACGACAACATGACTGGGCTTTGACGGGTCGGTAATGAAGAAGCATTGGTCCACTTGGGAAGCCAGTACCCATGGCTCATTTTTCGCGGTGACGTTTGCGCCCGCGGTCTTGGATTTGGCTTCGGGTATAACCATGGTGGTGAAATACCGGTCTTCTTTTAGGATGCTCTTGGCCCATCTGACACGGAACATCGGGACCTTCTCTCCAGCGTAGCTCAGCTCCCAGATCTCCTCGATCCTTCCGTAGTATCTGTCCTTGTCGTTACCGGTGTAGGATTCCATCGTTACCCCGGAGTTCTGATAACCATCGCTCTTCATGTCCTTGGCCTCGGTGTAGAATGTGTAGTCGTTGATATCGTATGCCTCATAGGTCATCAGGTTGTGCTCGGTGCCCTGTGACAAGGCGAATATGAGTTGTTCTTCCGCGGAAGAATCCTCATGTAAAGGGTACGACAGAAGCTTCTGCTTGAACCAACGCGTGAAACATGAGTTGTGCTCTTTGAGTATATCTTCGTCCGTCCTCTGTTGGCCTCAGTCATTGTACGTCTTCTTAATAAAGGTTTTGTGCTCTACCACCCAAGGATCGACCACTTCTATGTGTTGTAGCGCGACTAGGTTTGCTCTTTCAAAGTCTGCGAGTCGACCCTCGAAGTCGACATGCATTTCACGGCAACCCTCACGGTGACCCCATCCAGCGAGCCTGCCAAGGTGCCTGTTGACGGGCAGACCAACGGGGTTCTCGATGCCTAGATAATTCGTGCAGTAGGAGATGCACTCTTCGGTCAGAAAGCCCCTGGCTATGCTTCCCTCTGGACGTGACATGTTGCGAACGTATCCTTTGATGACACCATTCATCCTTTCGAACGGCATCATGCTGTGCAGGAACGTCGGCCCGAGTTGGATGATATCGTCCACGATATGGACCAGCAGATGCACCATAACGCGAAGAATGCGGGCGGGAAGTACATCTCAAGCTCGCATAGTATCACCACGATCTCTTCCTGTAGCCTTCTGAGTTGCCTCACGCCAACAGACTTCCGAGAGATGACGTCGAAAAAGTTGCATAGGCCAAATAGGGTTTCACGGACGTGCGCGTCCATGATCCCATGGATTGCAACTAGAAGTATCTGCGTCATCAGCACGTGACAGTCGTGAGACTTCATCCCGCTGAACTTCTGCTTTGCTGGGTCTAGGTATCTGCTTATCTTCCCCGCGTAACCGTAAGGAAGTTTTACTCCTACCAGGCAGGTGAAAAACTGCTCGATCTCCTCCTGACTTAGAGTGAAGCACGCGGGAGGGTAGTCATTTCCGGTCTTCTTGGCCTTTTTGCCTTTGCGACGACTTTCCGTGTCCTGCTTCACCTCATCATCATCATCATCATCATATATAGCGTGAAGCTCCTGCCTGATGCCCATTGATTTCAAGTCTGCCCTTGCTTTCAGCCCATCTTTGGTCCTCTCTGGCATGTTGAGTAGGGTACCAAGCAGACTCTCGCACACGTTCTTCGTGATATGCATGACATCAAGGCTGTGAGGCACACGGTGGATCTTCCAGTACGGCAAGTCCCAGAAAACAGACCTCGTTTTCCATACCTTCAGCAGCGCCTCTAGCGCCTTTCGCTTCTTTCCCGGCTCTGGCGCCTTTTGCTTCTTTCCCGGCAGTGGGCAGTCTTTCCAATTTTTCAAAAGCTCGTCTATTTCCTCGCCGCTCCTCGTACGCGGGCGTCCTCGGGGTTCGGTTTCACCATCGAATAGATCCTTGCGTTTTCTCCACGGGTCATCATCGCGAAGCCACCTTCGATGTCCCATGAACACGGTTTTCGAAGACCCGGGATCTCTATCTAGCTGGCGATAGGTTGTGTCATCCATGCACCTGACGCATCCAGAAAATCCGTGGACCACCTGCCCCACGACATATCCGTAACCGAGATAGTCGTGCACCGTCGTGAGCAGCGCGGCTCTCATAGGGAAATATTCTCTCTCTGCGGTGTCCCACGTATTGGCTGGCATTTTCCACAGCGTGTCAAGCTCCTCTTTCAGCAGCCCCAGATACAGATTGATGTCGTTCCCTGGTTGTTTCGGTCCTTCAATTAGCATACTCATGTGAATGTACTTCCTCTTCATGCACATCCAGGGGGGAAGGTTGTACATCCACACAAACACAGGCCAGGTGCTATGTGAGCTTCTCTGGCTGCCAAATGGATTGACTCCATCGGTGCTTGCGCCCAGCACGATGTTCCTTGGATCGTTCCCAAATTCTAGGTCTTCGAAGTTCAACGCTTGCCACTGGCTCGCATCCTTAGGGTGACTTAGCATCTTGTCTTTTTATCTATCTCCGGATCATTTGCGTCATCTTCTCGCTTCTTCTCCTCCCTCTCCGCGTGCCAACGCAGGAGCTTTGCTACCTTAGGGTCCGCGAAATACTGCTGCAGACGAGGAGTGATTGGAAAGTACCACACCACTTTTCGAGGAGCTTCCTTCCTCTTCTTGTATCGAGTGACGCCGCACACCGGACATATGGTAGACTCCGCGTGCTCGTCCCGATAAATGATGCAGTTGTTCATGCACACATGGTATTTCACGTGCGGTAAATCCAGAGGACACATGATTTTCTTCGCCTCCTCCAAACTGGTCGGGCACTTGTTCCCCTTGGGAAGACGTTCGTGCCAGAATGACATGTTCTCGTCGAAGCATGCATCGGTAATTTTGTGTTTTACCTTCATCTCCAGAGCCATGAGCTTTACTTTCAGGCGGGTATCCTCGGGCCTGCATCCTTCATACAATGGAGTAACCACGTCTAACTCAAGTTGATCCATCTTGGCTTTCTCTCGGGCGGCAGCTCTTGCATTATCCGTCTGCTTGAGAAGCAGCTCTTGAATATGAGGGTCCTGCACCCAGCCCATTGATGGTCCAGCGTCGTCTGCTCCGCCGGCATCATCATCTTCATGATCATGCCCGTCGTCTGCTCCGGCATCTTCCTCATCATCATGTCCTGCATCTTCTACATGATGACTGTGTACAGGATCACCGTCGTGATCATCTCCTAGGGATTCTTCGTCTTCTCGCCTGCCCGAGCCGCGGTGGTTGTCTTGCTGCCCTTCCTCATTTCTTGCCCGGCCCCCATGGACGACTTCGTAGTCATCTTCATCACCTTGCCACCGATAGCCATCCATGAAACCACGCAAGAGCAGGTGGTCCCGCACCTACCCGGATTCTGGGTCCGCAATAAGGCTCTTCAGCTTGCATCTTTGACACGGACATCTTATCTCCGTCTCGTTCTTTTGAAGCATCTTGGCCTTCGCGGACCTCAAAAACCTATGCACGATGCCTTCGGTCATCATGCGGACCATGGTCGCCTGCGGGGTAGAGCAAAATGATATTTTAGAACCAAGAAAAAATTTGGCATGACTTTCCCTAAAAATAGGACCAAAAAGAATGCTTAATGCCAAAATTCTCGCCGAAACGGAAATGAATCAACATTCCGGCAAAATATTGGCAACTATCGCATTTCAAATACCGGTACACCTCCAAACACAAACACATATGCAACACCACAAACATATGCAACACCACGAACATACATAGATCTAGCTAGGCCATAAAAAGTGCATGTGCACATTGTTGTAGGGAGAACAACATAAATATAGCTTCCCCCTTACTTACCTATTAAACCAAGGTAATTTAACCACTTAAATTGAATGAATCTATGGTGGAAATGAGGTGAAAAAGAGGAGGCACCCGAGACAAGGAGGAGGTGGAGAGAATGAAGTGGGGAGAAAGTGAGTGTGGGTAGGAGAGGCTGTCTAAAATATCTTGTTGCTGCCTACTTACTAATGGCGCACCAACTCTAAATGCGCCATTAGTAATCCAGGTTACTAATGGCGCACCTTCTGGTGGTGCGCCATTAGTAGTTTTGCAAAAAAAATACTAATGGTGCACTGTCCCACAGTGCGCCATTACTAGTTTAAACTAGTAATGGCGCACGGTGGAACAGTGCGCCATTAGTAGTTTTGCAAAAAAGGGAATAAAAAATATAATAAAAAACAACATTAGTGGCGCACTTTCCGGCAGGTGCGCCATTACTAGTTACAACTAGTAATGGCGCACTGTGTCTGGATGCGCCACTAGTATGTTTGGACAGGCGCACTAGTTAAATTTTTTTTGGATACTAATGGCGCACCCTGGGCCAGGTGCGCCATTAGTAGTTTCAACTCTAATGGCGTATCAGAATGTGGTGCGCCATTAGTATATACTAATGGCGCACCGCTTGTCTGGTGCGCCATTAGTGTCAATCCCATCTATAGCCCTTTTTCTAGTAGTGAACTATGCAATGCAAGACACCGTATGCATGATATGAGCAGTATAATCGTGCCAAGTTAGAGCATACACCTCAGTGGGGGAATAGGACTGGTCATCTGTCTCTGAATCCATCTCTGAGGAGCTATCGGCACCCAACAAGAGATCTGCTTCGACAGGTAGCACTCTCTGCTCTGAAGGCCTTGTTTTCACTCTAGATTTTTCCATCTCCCACCCAAATGGCTGATTCACAGGAAGAGTAGTTTAATGTACAAACATTGTCGACAAATGGAAATGTAATGAAGAAAAGGATGGCCAAGATATCATTCAAATATATGATGCCTGGTTAAACAGGATGGCATTGCACATTTCACATATATTATGGCTGGCTAAAAGACATGAGACTGCATAATTCCCATATATGATATAGAAACCACTACTAGGAAAAGGCCTACTAATGGCGCACCAGTTTTGCCTCCTAATGGCGCACTACTGGTGCGCCATTAGTATCACGCCACTAGTATTTCTTACTAATGGCGCACAACCGGTGCGCCATTAGTATCTGGTATACTAATGGCGCACCAAGCAGTGTGCCATTAGTATAGAACACCATGCGCCATTAGTATGCCTCCCAGGGGGCCATATTTAACCATGTGCTTTGGCATACTAATGGCGCACTGTTGGGTGATGTGCCATTAGTGTGATTATCGCAGTGTGCCATTAGTGTCTTGTGTGGTGCGCCACTAGTATTAATATTAGGGATTTTTTTTTCATTTCTGATATTTTCACAGGTTAAAAAATATTAGAGATAATATACAACACAGATCTGCTTAGCTTACATACAGGGGGCCATATGTAACGATGTTACCTGCGTCCACCAGATCATATCCACACACAAGTTTCATCATATATACATACATAGCCAACACATAGTTCCATCGTTACATATTACAAAAGTTTCACAATGTTCATTCAACACCGTTATCCATCAATTCACAAAAGTTTCACATTGATACAAAATAAAAACACAAATGGAAAAGAAGCACTCCATCCTTGCAAGCTTCCGTGAATTAAATCAAATCTGCAAAATGATAAACAAGAAGTTAGAAGAAGAAGAATAAGAAGAGCAGAAGAAGAAGAAGACTAGAAGAAGAATAAGAAGAAGAATAAGAAGAATAAGAAGAAGGCTATAAGCTTATTATGTAAACTTGATCATTTTGTGCTAACATAAGTAATTTTGGAGCTAACCTATAGGAAACTAAGCATATAAGCTCTAAGTTAGCATATTAGAGCCAACTTAGGTAAAATGAAGCTAACCTATGTCATTTTGGATAAGAAGAAGAATAAGAAGAAGACTATAAGCTTATTATGTAAACTTGATCATTTTGTGCTAACATAAGTAATTTTGGAGCTAACCTATAGGAAACTAAGCATATAAGCTCTAAGTTAGCATATTAGAGCCAACTTACGTAAAATGAAGCTAAACTATGTCATTTTGGATAAGAAGAAGAATAAGAAGAAGACTATAAGCTTATTATGTAAACTTGATCATTTTGTGCTAACATAAGTAATTTTGGAGCTATCCTATAGGAAACTAAGCATATAAGCTCTAAGTTAGCATATTAGAGCCAACTTACGTAAAATGAAGCTAACATATGTCATTTTGGATAAGAAGAAGAATAAGAAGAAGACTATAAGCTTATTATGTAAACTTGATCATTTTGTGCTAACATAAGTAATTTTGGAGCTATCCTATAGGAAACTAAGCATATAAGCTCTAAGTTAGCATATTAGAGCCAACTTACGTAAAATGAAGCTAACATATGTCATTTTGGATAAGAAGAAGAATAAGAAGAAGACTATAAGCTTATTATGTAAACTTGATCATTTTGTGCTAACATAAGTAATTTCAGAGCTAACCTATAGGAAACTAAGCATATTAGAGATAAATAGGTAACTAAGTATATATATATATATATATATATATATATATCATTTTGGAGATCTGACATACCTGACATAGTTCAGTTCTCATTGTTCTTCTCCTTCTCCTTCCTCAGCCTGATGCGCCAAGAGCGGCGAGGCGGTGGAGGTAGCTGTGGGATGTAGTCTTCTACCACAATTGGCGTGGTCATGTCGCCCAGCTGTGGGATCGCCAGCGCCACCACCGGTGCGTGGTAATTGTCAGGCACCACCACCATCGCGAGGCCACCCTCAACCACCACCATCTCTTGCCCATGGTCAGCCACCACCATCTCTTGCCCAAGGTCAGCCACCACCATCTCTTGCACCTGGTCAGCCACCACCATCTCTTGCCCTTGGTCAGCCACCACCAGCGCTAGGTCATCCTCAGCCAGATGCCCATCGTCATCCTGCAGCTCCTCATCCCCACTCTGCTCCTCTTCTCCCCACTCCAGTCCGGATCATCCTTCTTGTTGTCTTCGCTGCTGCCAGAATCGCTGCTGCTTTCGCTAAGGCTAGAATCGCTGTTGCTTTTGCTACAGCCATAATCGCTGCTGCTTTGGTTGTAGCCAGTGTCGCTGCTGCTGCTCCCATTGCCTGTCCAAATGCAACAATGACCATTAACAATCGATGTGAGACAAAGCCAAATGTAGAGGAATAAGAATAGGCAGAACGCACTAGCATCTTCGTCTTCAGCATAGCGCATGCGACACATAGTCTTGTTGAAAACCTTCACGATGAGCATTGTGGCGTCATCGTCGTACCTTAAGAGAAGAAAGTACCCGGTCTGCAGGTCGTAGGCACTGTAGAAATTCTCCCAGCCACGGCACAGGTACATGTGGCCCTCCTTGATCACCAACTCCACGTCACACAGCCTGCGAACCCCGCTGCCGGCCTGTCGGAGCTTCACATTATCTGGCGGATCTTCACCCAGCATCTTCAGAAAAGCGTCAGGCAGCCTCTGCAATTTGGGACAAGGAGTGATGTAGCAAACAACAGAGTTATCATAATGAAATGGGTGAAGGGGAGATCTCTCGTTTTATATACCTGCCTTGTGGCTGATACTGAAGAAGAAAGTATGATAGTGAAGAACTCGAAAGCATCCAACTCGTACTCTGGTGAGGCAGAGCGGCGGTGGCTGCTTCCCCCCATCTCTGATAAGCAGCAGAAGAGACCAATTAGTACCCTTACAACATTATAGCAGCATAAATTTTGAGCAGAAGATAATCAACATTAGTCGCAAGTACCCCATATGTCCTATTTTTAGCAAAGTCATGCTAAAATTCACGGAAAATTTCAGCATGACCCTTGCTTAAAATAGGACATATGGAGTACCCGAATTTGCCGGAACGGAAGTTAATCGACATTCCGGCAAACTCAAGGGCCTCTCGGGGTACCTTCAAATTCATCACGACACAATGGTCTAGCAAGTCTGCACAAACATAGAAAGAATAGAAAATTATAGTCTATGCATCATGAAAATTATAGTGTATGGATCATGGCATTTTTTTATTCTACATTTTTATTCTATGGATCATGCCAGGAAATTATAGTCTATGCATTTTTTTAATCTCTGGATCATGATCCAACAAAATTGCCATCTCCCATGGCAAATATAGCCTATGCATCATGGAATTTATACTGTATGGATCATGGAATTTTTTTTGTCTATGGATCATGATCTATAGAACATTTTAGTCGATGTCATTTTCTGAAACATATTTTTGCCATGGCAATTTTGAATGAATAGACATACTTCTCAAAAGAGGAATGATCAAATTCTGGTGCCCTTGACTTACTAGTATTTATCTCTATAAATGCAGAACTAATCTGACCACTATAAATGACCAAGAAGACAAACTGAAAATAGTTGTTGTTGATGAACTAATCTGACCACTATAACCTGTTCATCATTCATCCATAGTTGTTGTTGCTGCTACAAGTTCAGCAAGCAACGTGCCTAAATCCAGTGCTTGTTTGACTTTACTGAATTACCAACACATGGCACACAACACATTTATATTTTGTCAGGTCACACAACACATGCCTGAGGAGGAAGACTGAATTTTCTACAGAAGCATCATCAAGTACACTTCAACATGTGCTAGCAGCAACAAATGGTCAATATTCATTCTTATTTATGGTCAATATTTATAACCTATCAACAAATGGCAAGAATATTGAGTAATCTACTGTGGTTTGATCTACTGCAAATAATCTGTTGCAATTTGATCTATTACATAAACATGGTTGATCTTCATTTTGCATAAACCTAGTCGAGTATTACAGAGCAATTGACAACAAATTGACCTGGTTGGAATTCATACAACAACAGTAACAGTTAACTGAACTTCTTTTGCATGCATTTATCACTCTAGAAAACTATCAGAAACAAGTGAGAAGCATCTGCATTTTCTTAGTGAACTTTTGAGTGCATTTATCACTTGTTGGAGTATGCTACAGCTTCTGCAAATCACAAACTCCTTTAGTTTACATCTCAGTTTTAGCAAACACTACAGTTTCAGTGAAGGAGTCATAATTGAATAACAGGCACTATAGTTTCTCTACAGTATTGGAACACTGAACATTTTCAGAATTGGCACTATAGTTCTTCTATAGCTTGACAACCAGTGTAAACTACTGTACTGAGAACAGCAAATTCAAACTCACAGCAACAAATTGAACAGTGAGTAAGCCTGAAGATTCTTCTCTTGCAAACCCCCAACCCTAGCTACTTAATTCTCCAACCCCCTTTCCATGTCCAAAATTCTCCAACCCCCAACCCTAGAACACATCAGAAGGAAATCAAGAGGGGGAATAGGGGGAAGCGGCTCGGGTACTCACTAGGGAGGTCGAGGGAGACTCGGGGTAGCCGGAGCTAGTTGAGGCGGCGCGAATTCGGCGTCGAGCGGTGGCAATGGTGGCCGAGGCGGAGGAAATCGGCGGGCGTCGAAGGGATGGCTCGAGGGCGTCCGAGCTCGTCCGGGTCCTCATAGTAGAAGAGGAAGACGGCGGCGGTCCTCCTGGGCAGGCCGTGCGGTGTTGGACGGTGAGCACGAGGTTGACGCAAGCGGGGCCGCGGGGGTAGGGGGCGCTTGGGCGGGAGGACGTCGAGGGCGCGGGCGCGGGCAGAGGGGGGACGCCGAGGGAGACGGCGCTCGGCTCAGGGAGGGGGTGTTGGGGGCGGTGGTGGTCGGGTGCGGCGGGGGAAGCGAGCACGGCCGGGGACGGCGTGCACGGGCCGGTGGTGGTCGGTGGTAGTCGGGCGCGGGTGAGATGAGGCAGGGGAGGGATTAGAGAGAAATGTGAGAGATTGGGGATTTTAGTGTGGGGGAGGCTTAGCAATGGCGCACCACCGAGCGGTGCGCCATTAGTATGTTTCTTTTTTAGATAGCAATGGCGCACCCCCGAGCGGTGCACCATTAGTAAATTTTTTATTATTATTTTTTGTTATTATTTTTTGTTGCATCTAATAATTTTTTAGAAAATGAATATGAATATGAAACAGTAATATTTTTTTATAAAAACAGTAATAATTGCTGTTTAACAACAATTGTAGTCTACACTTTTTTTATTTTTTAAAAAATGGATATGAATATGAAACGGGGGGTGCTCGTCGGCAGCGGTGGAGCGGGGGAGGGTGCAGGG
>NC_053025.1:88894485-88905843 GCF_003073215.2 Triticum urartu | reverse complement strand
TGCCACCCAACTTGTTTAGGGTTCAACTGGTTCGGGTGCTGCCAGGCTGCGACGAGTTGTTACCTCCGATTCGACCCGTCGGGGCCGACGATGATGACGTGATGACCCTCAGTGCCTGCCTGAGCTGGCCCCTGCTTTGGCCGAAGAGCCAGATTCATTTGGGGGCGGGGGACACCACCCCAAAGACAACACCGCCAGTCGTGCCGGCGCCAAGTCGGCCCCATGGCAAGACCGCTGCAACGGTGCCGGACATCCCTATGCCACTGGATCCAAACATGCATATGGCACAGGATCAGAACGACGACGACGATACATTTGCCAACGTCGATCAGTACTTTGCCGATCATGGGTACGGTGGCGACTTCATGGGGCCTCCTTCTCAAGAACCCAACCCAACAAAAGACGTGCGCGATCTAGCTGGTACCGCGGAGAAGCAAGTTGCAACAGGCGTCGTCTGCAGTTCAGCTCTCAGGAGACGCCTCCAGCTGCCGACTTCACCGAGCCTCAGATAGGCGAGGTGCGAAATATGATCAGCCCCAACACACTCAAGAAGGCGGTCTGTGAGCAGAACTCGGTCCCATTACAGGAGAAGAAGAAGGCACGCAAAAGAAAGACTAACAAGGGTGCGGGCCAGCCGGCACCGAGTACGATCCGTGCTCAGGACGGGCCACCTTCACCTGAGGATATCTCGAGGAGGGTGCATGTGGCGGGTAGGCCGATGCTACCGAGAAATATGCTCGATGCTGCAACCGGTGCTATGCGGAGTCTGCATGACAGTGTTCTTTCTTTGGAGAAGCGGCGTCTCGGAGAGAAGGATGTGGCATACCCGGTTTTCACGGCCAAGGTGCCAGAGGGCAAGGGCTTTGTGGATAACTCCATCGGGGGTACGATCGTCCTGCGGTTTGATGACATCCACGCTATGTTGAACCTTCATCCGCTGCACTACACCTTCGTTTGGCTATTTTCACTGAGTATGGAGATGCGGATCATTCGCGATAAGACCCCGGACATCGTGATAGTCGACCCCTTCTACATGCGTGCCAAGATCTTGGGCAGCGCTGGGGACCGGCAAGTCGCGAGTGCTTACCTCGAAGGCGTCATTCTGGCAAACCAAGATAAGGATAACTTCCTCGTGCCTTAATTTCCCGAGTAAGTCCTCCCCTCAACCGCCCCGTAACATATGAATTCTTAGATTTCGATCGTTTTTCTTTTAACATTCCGTGTTTTCTGCAGTGACACACGTTGCACGCTCATCCTCCTAAGCCCCAAATATTCCATGGCCACGTATTTCGACCCGGACCGTCAGTCGAACGTAGACTACACAAATGTCAAGAAGGTTCTTGATGATGTTCTCCCCGGCTACGTCAAATCTGGAGGCACCTTCACCAGGCCTATTCGTAAGTACGGCAAGCACGTGTTCTCCCACAATACGACGTTCTGCTGCGTCAAGCAGCCGCCTGGCGGTCAGAAGGGTGCCTACTACGCTATCCATCACATGCGGGCGATCGTATGGGACCATCATCAACTTCTGCTACCGAGTAGACTCAAAGATTGGGCCGCGAGCGTGTCGGCAATCCAGGACGCGGACATCAGACAAGAATTCTTTCGCATCCAGTCGGAGTTTGCGGAAATCATCCATCAAGATGTCCTTCGTACCGCGGGGCAGTTCTACCTCAGAAATCAACCGTCCAACAGTGACATCGACACAATCCTACAAATGCAGGCTGACAACGCCCGTTCTTTCATGACTCCCACGATAGACGGCGGCTTCATCCACGCTCCGGTCCCTTGAGTCTCATGTTGTAATTAAACTTTAATGAACTTGTAGTATATCTCTTTGGTTTCGAGAGTCGTTCAACTTAAGATGTAATCGATGCTATTAATGTCTTGCTTTTCTCTTCCGATTGTTCTGTTGCATAATTATATATTGCTTATGTATTGTCTGTGAATTGGTACTAACGTTTCGTTTGGCTACTGCATAGCGATGCCGTGGTATGTCGTGTACAAGGGTAAGGTTCCCGGAGTCTACGACGACTGGGAGGAGTGTCGGAGACAGGTTCACCGATTCAGCGGTAACAGTTACAAAGGGTACGCCACTAGGGCCGAGGCCAAATCTAGATACGCCCGCTATCTAGCGGGAGAGGGGAGGGAGCGTTGGAGGAACCGGATGAAGACGAGTTTCATCGTGATGATGCTCATCGTGATGACCGCAGCTCTCTTCTATGTGATGGTAGTTTAGATGATCGATATCGACTTGTAATGTGAAGACAAACTCGTGGTCTCGAGACTTGTAATATAATGTTCTATCTTTGTTCGGTCTTTTCAATTCGGAGACTAATATGATGACTTGTATTCGGAGACTAAAATGATGAATTGTATTCAGAGACTAATCTTCTATTGTATTCGATGAATCTGTTGTTGATGTGTGCTGTCTATATTTTGTCCAATTATACATTTTGTAACCTGTGCAAAAAACAGAAAATTAAAAAAAACTAATATTCATACTAATGGCACATCACATCATAGTGCGCCATTAGTATGCCAAAGGATACTAATGGCGCATCGTTAAAGAGTGCGCCATTAGTATTCCGAAGTTACTAATGGCGCATCCTGCTGTCGTGCGCCATTAGTATGCCAAAGCACCTGGGTATACATGGCCCCCTGGGAGGCATACTAATGGCGCACTGTTGTATATACTAATGGCGCATCTGGGGTGCGCCATTAGTATACCAGATACTAATGGCACACCTGTGGTGTGCCATTAGTAAAATATACTAATGGCGTGCTACTAATGGCGCACCACTAATGCGCCATTAATGGCCAAATTAGGTGCGCCATTAGTAGGCCTTTTCCTAGTAGTGCGCTGGGACCAAGTTGGTGGACCCCTATGTTCAACTGCTGCATTTCTTTCCCCCACTGACTTGATTCGGAGGTTGCGGGGCTCTCGCACTTGATCTTGAACTCCTTGTAGTCATCTTCGCTCATCAAAGGATATTTCGCCTTGATCTTCTCATAACTATCACCTTTGTCAATCATTGCCTTCACCGTGCTTTTCCAAGTAGACAGGGCCGTGCTCATCGTCGTGAGGGCGGCACCGTTCACTTTATTACCTGAGAGGCGTGTGTTTGCGAGCTCAGCGGGGAACTTGTATCGTTCGTGCAGCTTCGTGAAGAGGAGGCTGCGCAAATTCCCTCGGTCCTTATGCCTTAGGTTCTCGGTGTTGATTGAGGCGGTGCTCCGGAGAATGCACCCGAGCTGAATCGAGTACCCCTTGACTACGTGTTTGGGCGCCGTCGGATGCCCGTCGGAGTTCACTTCAGTAAATTCCTCCCTGACGGTGCCGAGCACGTTCGGGCGCCGGTCCTTTCGTTGCCTCTTCGGTTGGCTGCCATCTGTGCGTGCGCCGCCATCATCAGTGGTGGCATCCGCGGCACCATCATCAGTGGTGTCATCCTCGACGCCACTAGGGGTTGTGTAGTCAGGATCGGTGTCTTCCGCGGCGTCCTCATAGCGGTGAGGTTCTTCCTCGAACTCCTGGGATAGCTCCCAGAATTTCATGCCGCCCGAACCACCGGCCTCATCGTTGTGGGCCATGTTTCGCTCTAAATAGGAAAAAAGTTTGGTCAAAAAGATGGTTATTGTCAAGGAACAAGATCATGGTCTCATCATTTAGGGTTTGTCGACAACGAGGCGTCCTAAAAGCTAAGCTTTTATCATTTAGGGTTTGTCGACGCCGAGGCACCCTAAAAGCCTAAGCGTACATCATTTAGGTTCTCATCGACACCGAGGCACCCTAAAAGCCAAGGTTTCATCATTTAGGGTTTGTCGATGCCGAGGCACCCTAAATGCTAAGTTTTCATCATTTAGGGTTTATCGATGCCGAGGCACCCTAGGTTGGGCCTAATCACTTGGCACTAATCAGTTGGCTCAATTGCCACCTTGTTGGGTTTATCATCTAGGGTTTATCGATGCTGAGGAGAATTTATAAGTTGGGCCTAATCACTTGGCTCTATTGCCACCTATGGTTTAATGCAGCAAGAATAAAGGGGCAGTTGATCCTACTTAATTAAGTACTAAGATACCTCGGCCCATGCATTAGTAGCAAGTACCTCATATGTCCGGTTTTTAGCAAAGTCATGCTAAAATTCACGGAAAATTTCAGCATGACCTTTGCTGAAAATAGGACATATGGAGTACCCGAATTTGCCGGAACGGAAGTTACACTACTAGAAAAGGGCTATAGATGGGATTGACACTAATGGCGCACCAGACAAGCGGTGCGCCATTAGTATATACTAATGGCGAACCACCTTCTGATACGCCATTAGAGTTGAAACTACTAATGGCGCACCTGGCCCGGGGTGCGCCATTAGTATTAAAAAAAATTTAACTAGTGCGCCTGTCCAAACATACTAATGGCGCATCCAGACACAGTGCGCCATTACTAGTTGTAACTAGTAATGGCGCACATGCCGGAAAGTGCGCCACTAATGTTGTTTTTTTTATTATATTTTTTATTCCCTTTTTTGCAAAACTACTAATGGCGCACTGTTCCACCGTGCGCCATTACTAGTTTAAACTAGTAATGGCGCACTGCGGGACAGTGCGCCATTAGTATGTTTTTTTTGCAAAACTACTAATGGCGCACCACCAGAAGGTGCGCCATTAGTAACCTGGATTACTAATGGCGCATCTAGGGTTGGTGCGCCATTAGTAAGTGGGCAGCAACAAGATATTTTGGACAGCCTCTCCTACCCACACTCACTTTCTCCCCACTTCATTCTCTCCACCTCCTCCTTGTCTCGGGTGCCTCCTCTTTTTCACCTCATTTCCACCATAGATTCATTCAATTTAAGTGGTTAAATTACCTTGTTTTGATAGGTAAGTAAGGGGGAAGCTATATTTATGTTGTTCTCCCTACAACAATGTGCACATGCACTTTTTATGGCCTAGCTAGATCTATGTATGTTCGTGGTGTTGCATATGTTTGTGGTGTTGCATATGTGTTTGTGTTTGGAGGTGTACCGGTATTTGAAATGCAATAGTTGCCAATATTTTGCCGGAATGTTGATTCATTTCCGTTTCGGCGAGAATTTTGGCATTAAGCATTCTTTTTGGTCCTACTTTTAGGGAAAGTCATGCCAAATTTTTTCCTGGTTCTAAAATATCGTTTTGCTCTACCCCGCAGGCGACCATGGTCCGCATGATGACCGAAGGCATCGTGAATAGGTTTTTTAGGTCCGCGAAGGCCGAGATGCTTCAAAAGAACGAGACGGAGATAAGATGTCCGTGTCGAAGATGCAAGCTGAAGAGCCTTATTGCGGACCCGGAATCTGGGCAGGTGTGGGACCACCTGCTCTTGCGTGGTTTCATGGATGGCTATCGTCGGCAAGGTGATGAAGATGACTACGAAGTCGTCCATGGGGGCCGGGCAAGAAATGAGGAAGGGCAGCAAGACAACCACCGCGGCTCGGGCGGGCGAGAAGACGAAGAATCCCTAGGAGATGATCACGACGGTGATGCTGTACATAGTCATCATGTAGAAGATGCATGACATGATGATGAGGAAGATGCCGGAGCAGACGACGGGCATGATCATGAAGATGATGATGCCGGCGGAGCAGACGACGCTGGACCATCGATGGGCTGGGTGCAGGACCCTCATATTCAAGAGCTGCTTCTCAAGCAGACGGATAACGCAAGAGCTGCCGCCACGGTTACCCCATTGTATGAAGGATGCAGGCCCGAGGATACCCGCCTGAAAGTAACGCTCATGGCTCTGGAGATGAAGGTAAAACACAAAATGACTGACGCATGCTTCGACGAGAACATGTCATTTTGGCACGAACGTCTTCCCAAGGGGAACAAGTGCCCGACCAGTTTCGAGGAGGCGAAGAAAATCATGTGTCCTCTGGATTTACCGCACGTGAAATACCATGTGTGCATGAACAATTGCATCATTTATCGGGACGAGCACCCGGAGTCTACCATATGTCCGGTGTGCGGCATCACTCGATACAAGAAGAGGAAGAAAGCTCCTCGAAAATCGGTGTGGTACTTTCCGATCACTCCTCGTCTACAGCGGTATTTTGCGGACCCTAAGGTAGCAAAGCTCCTGCGTTGGCACGCAGATAGGGAGGAGAAGAAGCGGGAAGATGACGGAAATGATCTGGAGATAAATAAAAAAGACAAGATGCTGAGTCACCCTAAGGATGCGAGCCAGTGGCAAGCGTTGAACTTCGAATACCCTGAATTTGGGAAGGATCCAAGGAACATCGTGCTGGGCGCGAGCACCGATGGAGTCAATCCATTTGGCAACCAGAGAAGCACACATAGCACGTGGCCTGTGTTTGTGTGGATGTACAACCTTCCCCCCTGGTTGTGCATGAAGAGGAAGTACATTCACATGAGTATGCTAATTGAAGGGCCAAAACAACCAGGGAACGACATCAATCTGTATCTGGGGCTGCTGAAAGAGGAGCTAGACACGCTGTGGAAAACGCCAGCCAATACGTGGGACGCCACAGAGAAAGAATATTTCCCTATGAGAGCCGCACTGCTCACGACGGTGCACGACTATCTCGGTTACGGATATCTCGCGGGGCAGGTAGTCCACGGATTTTCTGGATGCGTAAGGTGCATGGATGACACAACGTATCGCCAGCTAGATAGAGATCCCGGATCTTCGAAAACCGTGTTCATGGGACATCGAAGGTGGCTTCGCGACGATGACCCATGGAGGAAACACAAGGATCTGTTCGATGGTGAAACCGAACCCCGAAAACGCCCGCGTACGAGGAGCGGCGAGGAAATAGACGAGCTGTTGAAAAATTGGAAAGATTGCCCACTACTGGGAAAGAAGCAAAAGGCGCCAGAGCCGGGAAAGAAGCGAAAGGCGCCAGAGCCGCTGCTGAAGGTATGGAAAACGAGGTCTGTTTTCTGGGACTTGCCGTACTGGAAGATCCACCGTGTGCCTCACAGCCTTGATGCCATGCATATCACGAAGAACGTGTGCGAGAGTCTGCTTGGTACCCTGCTCAACATGCCAGAGAGGACCAAAGATGGGCCGAAAGCAAGGGCAGACTTGAAATCAATGGGCATCAGGCAGGAGCTTCACGCTAATGATGATGATGATGATGAGGCGAAGCAGGACACAGAAACTCGTTGCAAAGGCAAAAAGGCCAAGAAGACCGGAAGTGACTACCCTCCCGCGTGCTTCACTCTAAGTCAGGAGGAGATCGAGCAGTTTTTCACCTGCCTCGTAGGAGTAAAACTTCCTTACGGTTACATGGGGAAGATAAGCAGATACCTAGACCCAGCGAAGCAGAAGTTCAGCGGGATGAAGTCTCATGACTGTCACATGCTGATGACGCAGATACTTCCAGTTGCAATCCGTGGGATCATGGACGCGCACGTCCGTGAAATGCTATTTGGCCTATGCAACTTTTTCGACGTCATCTCTCGGAAGTCGATTGGCGTGAGGCAACTCAGAAGGCTACAGGAAGAGATCGTGGTGATACTATGCGAGTTTGAGATGTACTTCCCGCCCGCATTCTTTGACGTTATGGTGCATCTGCTGGTCCATATCGTGGAGGATATCATCCAACTCGGGCCGACGTTCCTGCACAGCATGATGCCGTTCGAAAGGATGAATGGTGTCATCAAAGGATACGTTCGCAACATGTCACGTCCAGAGGGAAGTATAGCTAGGGGCTTTCTGACCGAAGAGTGCATCTCCTACTGCACGAATTATCTAGGCATCGAGAACCCCGTTGGTCTGCCCGTCAACAGGCACCTCGGCAGGCTTGCTGGATGGGGTCACCGTGAGGGTCGCCGCGAAATGGATGTTGACTTCGAGGGTCGACTCGCCGACTTTGAAAGAGCAAACCTAGTCGCGCTTCAACACATAGACGTGGTCGATCCTTGGGTGGTAGAGCACAAAAACTTTATTGAGAAGATGTACAATGACCGAGGCCAACAAAGGACGGACGGAGATATAATCAAAGAGCACAACTCATGTTTCACGCGTTGGTTCAAGCAGAAGCTTCTGTCGTACCCTTTACATGAGGATTCTTCTACGGAAGAACAACTCATATTCGCCTTGTCACAGGGCGCCGAGCACAACCTAATGACCTATGAGGCGTACGATATCACTGGCTACACATTCTACACCGAGGACAAGGACATGAAGAGCGATGGTTATCAGAACTCTGGGGTAATGATGGAATCCTACACCAGTAACGACAAGGACAGATACTACGGAAGGATCGAGGAGATCTGGGAGCTGAGCTATGCTGGAGAGAAGGTCCCGATGTTCCATGTCAGATGGGCCAAGAGCGTCCTAAAAGAAGACCGGTATTTCACCACCATGGTTATACCCGAAGCCAAATCCAAGACCGCGGGTGCAAACGCCACCGCGAAAAATGAGCCATGGGTACTGGCTTCCCAAGTGGACCAATGCTTCTTCATTACCGATCCGTCAAAGCCCAGTCGTGTTGTCGTGAGGAGAGGCAAAAGGAAGATCATCGGAATGGATGGAGTAGCCAATGAGCAAGACTTCGACAAGTACGGCGACCCGAAGATCGAACATGACGACGACGATGAAGTAGCAGCACACACCACAAGAAGCAGGACCACCCTACCTAAAGGACGTCCGTTCCACAGAAGAACTCCATTTGGGAAAAAGAAGGGCAAGAAGATTGTGAACAGATAGCTAGCTAAGATCGATTGTATTTAAATCATAGTCTTCATTTCTCGATTGTATTTCATGGGCACTTTTTGATATCATGAATATTTTTAAATTTCACGGGCACTTTTTGAATTCATGAGGACACTCGATCTCGATCCCCCTCCACCGCCGCCGATGAGCACCCGGCTCCCCGCTCCATCGCCGCCAACATGCACCCCCCGCACCCTCCCCCGCTCCACCACCGCCGCCGATGATATTTTCAAGTAACCAATTTGAATATATTTTTTAAAAAATTATTACTGTTTTTATAAAAAAATATTACTGTTATGATTTAAACAAGTTTGAACATATTTAAACATAAATAAATATCAAACAGCATTTAAAATGCAAAAAAAATATTGCGAAGCCTGGGAATCGAACCCAGGACCTCTTGGTGTGTGTGCTGCGTGCTGACCAGTCGGGCTAGTGGGCAGGTTCTAATGTGAATTGGGTTAGGTGCAATATAACCTGTGCTCGAACTGTAATAAAAAAAATTCTAATGGTGCACCGCTGCGGGGTGCGCCATTGCTATCTAAAAAAAGATTTCTAATGGCGCACCGCTGTGGGGTGCGCCATTGCTATCTAAAAAAAAGATTTCTAATGGCGCACCGCTGCGGGGTGCGCCATTGCTATCTAAAAAAAGATTTCTAATGGCGCACCGAGGTGTGGTGCGCCATTAGTAAGCTTCCCCCTAGCTATCTCCCTCTCCCTCGCCAGATCCCCTTCGACCCTCTCTCCCTCGCCACCAGATCCCCATCGATCGATCGACCCACCCCCAACCCAACCCAGAAGCGAGCGAGCGACCGCCTAGGGTTTCGACCGCCGCCATCCGCCGTGCCTCATCCTCCCGTCCATCGCCTTCGCCGCTCCGTCGCCCTCGCCGCTCTGTCGCCCCGTCGCCCTCGCCGCTCCGCCCCAACCAAGGTGCTCCCTCCCTCCGCTTCTCCTCTCCCCGCCCACCCCAAGATTGCTCTACAATTCTTCCCTTCCATATGGTAGCTAGGTCTAGGTCTAGGTCTAGCTGCCACCCGACCCGACCCCAGTACGTAGTGGTGAAGGAAATGGGGTAGCTCGTGCTAGGGATTCTGTGATTATCTTCTGCTAGGGATTGTTTATTAGATGCAAATCTGTCAGTGCTCTGCCATATTCACTGAATTTCCATCCTTCATGGGAACGATGCCTGCCGCTAAATTGACTTTACTTCCATTTGACTGCACTGTATCCATGATATCATCTCTTCTGTTTGTTACTGTCGCCCGGAGTAGAGTAGAGTAGAGTAGAGTAGAGTAGAGTAGAGTAGATGCATATTATCCAGCGGCAAGACCAAGGCAGGTAGTGATGAATCTAAGTACCCTTTCCTTTGTATAAGCAACACCTCACCTGACATGGCATGGGACTAGTGTCTGTCTACGAGTATGCTGCTGGCTGCTAAGGTTTGGCTTCTACCAAGCAGGCCGGTGATTTTCTTTCTTTCTAATAAAACCTGAACCAGAGCTCAACAAAATATGCCTCATGGTAACAACCATGAAGCGACAGTCTGTATGCTCTTAACTGTACGCTCTTTGCAGTCACCAGCTTCTCTTCTGCGATACACTCCTCAACCACTCGGTCCTGGATACTTATTCTTCTTGTGTTTGCTTTGCTTTGTTTTCAAACTCAAGCACTTGGCAGCAGCTAAAGTTCAGATATGTACATGTCATGCGTGTCTCCTAGGACGGCTGCATTTCCTCATTGCTGAAATTGGCACATTTGTATGCTGTCCTGACTAGCTCGTTTCTCTATGTTGGATTGGAAGGGTGGCTCAGATGCAAACTTTTTATTATTTAAGATTTCTTTTCTTTTAGGATTTATTTTCTTCTAGGACTAGGTTTTTATTATTTTTCTGTTGTGGTTGTTTTTTGAGCTCTTTCTTTTTCATTTCCTACTATCCTTATCCTAATTATCTTAAATTGTTATGATGTGTGTAACAGGATTAGATCTTGGATTTGCTAGTGGACTTTGGGAGTTTCTTAGCCAGCTTGGTGACTCCATATTTTTCACTATTTCAGCAAGTCTTTTGTAAGCATTAAACTTTCAGCACTTCATTTCTATCTTATGTGTACAAAAAAATTGTATAGAAATATGCTGAATTTTCTGCTCTAATTGTTGCTCAAAGAAATTTAGCAAAAAAATGGGGTCCTGGGAGACACCGCTGCTGCTTGAGGCCCTTGAGAGGCCTTTCGTGTCGTGCTGATTTTGCAGGTACCCCGAGAGGCCCTTGAGTTTGCCGGAATGTCGATTAACACTACTAGGAAAAGGCCTACTAATGGCGCACCTAATTTGGCCATTAATGGCGCATTAGTGGTGCGCCATTAGTAGCACGCCATTAGTATATTTTACTAATGGCGCACCACAGGTGCGCCATTAGTATCTGGTATACTAATGGCGCACCCCAGATGTGCCATTAGTATATACAACAGTGCGCCATTAGTATGCCTCCCAGGGGGCCATGTATACCCAGGTGCTTTGGCATACTAATGGCGCACGACAGCAGGATGCGCCATTAGTAACTTCGGAATACTAATGGCGCACTCTTTAACGATGCGCCATTAGTATCCTTTGGCATACTAATGGCGCACTATGATGTGATG
>NC_053025.1:88827243-88893485 GCF_003073215.2 Triticum urartu | reverse complement strand
CATCACATCATAGTGCGCCATTAGTATGCCAAAGGATACTAATGGCGCATCGTTAAAGAGTGCGCCATTAGTATTCCGAAGTTACTAATGGCGCATCCTGCTGTCGTGCGCCATTAGTATGCCAAAGCACCTGGGTATACATGGCCCCCTGGGAGGCATACTAATGGCGCACTGTTGTATATACTAATGGCGCATCTGGGGTGCGCCATTAGTATACCAGATACTAATGGCACACCTGTGGTGTGCCATTAGTAAAATATACTAATGGCGTGCTACTAATGGCGCACCACTAATGCGCCATTAATGGCCAAATTAGGTGCGCCATTAGTAGGCCTTTTCCTAGTAGTGCGCTGGGACCAAGTTGGTGGACCCCTATGTTCAACTGCTGCATTTCTTTCCCCCACTGACTTGATTCGGAGGTTGCGGGGCTCTCGCACTTGATCTTGAACTCCTTGTAGTCATCTTCGCTCATCAAAGGATATTTCGCCTTGATCTTCTCATAACTATCACCTTTGTCAATCATTGCCTTCACCGTGCTTTTCCAAGTAGACAGGGCCGTGCTCATCGTCGTGAGGGCGGCACCGTTCACTTTATTACCTGAGAGGCGTGTGTTTGCGAGCTCAGCGGGGAACTTGTATCGTTCGTGCAGCTTCGTGAAGAGGAGGCTGCGCAAATTCCCTCGGTCCTTATGCCTTAGGTTCTCGGTGTTGATTGAGGCGGTGCTCCGGAGAATGCACCCGAGCTGAATCGAGTACCCCTTGACTACGTGTTTGGGCGCCGTCGGATGCCCGTCGGAGTTCACTTCAGTAAATTCCTCCCTGACGGTGCCGAGCACGTTCGGGCGCCGGTCCTTTCGTTGCCTCTTCGGTTGGCTGCCATCTGTGCGTGCGCCGCCATCATCAGTGGTGGCATCCGCGGCACCATCATCAGTGGTGTCATCCTCGACGCCACTAGGGGTTGTGTAGTCAGGATCGGTGTCTTCCGCGGCGTCCTCATAGCGGTGAGGTTCTTCCTCGAACTCCTGGGATAGCTCCCAGAATTTCATGCCGCCCGAACCACCGGCCTCATCGTTGTGGGCCATGTTTCGCTCTAAATAGGAAAAAAGTTTGGTCAAAAAGATGGTTATTGTCAAGGAACAAGATCATGGTCTCATCATTTAGGGTTTGTCGACAACGAGGCGTCCTAAAAGCTAAGCTTTTATCATTTAGGGTTTGTCGACGCCGAGGCACCCTAAAAGCCTAAGCGTACATCATTTAGGTTCTCATCGACACCGAGGCACCCTAAAAGCCAAGGTTTCATCATTTAGGGTTTGTCGATGCCGAGGCACCCTAAATGCTAAGTTTTCATCATTTAGGGTTTATCGATGCCGAGGCACCCTAGGTTGGGCCTAATCACTTGGCACTAATCAGTTGGCTCAATTGCCACCTTGTTGGGTTTATCATCTAGGGTTTATCGATGCTGAGGAGAATTTATAAGTTGGGCCTAATCACTTGGCTCTATTGCCACCTATGGTTTAATGCAGCAAGAATAAAGGGGCAGTTGATCCTACTTAATTAAGTACTAAGATACCTCGGCCCATGCATTAGTAGCAAGTACCTCATATGTCCGGTTTTTAGCAAAGTCATGCTAAAATTCACGGAAAATTTCAGCATGACCTTTGCTGAAAATAGGACATATGGAGTACCCGAATTTGCCGGAACGGAAGTTACACTACTAGAAAAAGGGCTATAGATGGGATTGACACTAATGGCGCACCAGACAAGCGGTGCGCCATTAGTATATACTAATGGCGAACCACCTTCTGATACGCCATTAGAGTTGAAACTACTAATGGCGCACCTGGCCCGGGGTGCGCCATTAGTATTAAAAAAAATTTAACTAGTGCGCCTGTCCAAACATACTAATGGCGCATCCAGACACAGTGCGCCATTACTAGTTGTAACTAGTAATGGCGCACATGCCGGAAAGTGCGCCACTAATGTTGTTTTTTTTATTATATTTTTTATTCCCTTTTTTGCAAAACTACTAATGGCGCACTGTTCCACCGTGCGCCATTACTAGTTTAAACTAGTAATGGCGCACTGCGGGACAGTGCGCCATTAGTATGTTTTTTTTGCAAAACTACTAATGGCGCACCACCAGAAGGTGCGCCATTAGTAACCTGGATTACTAATGGCGCATCTAGGGTTGGTGCGCCATTAGTAAGTGGGCAGCAACAAGATATTTTGGACAGCCTCTCCTACCCACACTCACTTTCTCCCCACTTCATTCTCTCCACCTCCTCCTTGTCTCGGGTGCCTCCTCTTTTTCACCTCATTTCCACCATAGATTCATTCAATTTAAGTGGTTAAATTACCTTGTTTTGATAGGTAAGTAAGGGGGAAGCTATATTTATGTTGTTCTCCCTACAACAATGTGCACATGCACTTTTTATGGCCTAGCTAGATCTATGTATGTTCGTGGTGTTGCATATGTTTGTGGTGTTGCATATGTGTTTGTGTTTGGAGGTGTACCGGTATTTGAAATGCAATAGTTGCCAATATTTTGCCGGAATGTTGATTCATTTCCGTTTCGGCGAGAATTTTGGCATTAAGCATTCTTTTTGGTCCTATTTTTAGGGAAAGTCATGCCAATTTTTTTCTTGGTTCTAAAATATCGTTTTGCTCTACCCCGCAGGCGACCATGGTCCGCATGATGACCAAAGGCATCGTGAATAGGTTTTTGAGGTCCGCGAAGGCCGAGATGCTTCAAAAGAACGAGACGGAGATAAGATGTCCGTGTCGAAGATGCAAGCTGAAGAGCCTTATTGCGGACCCGGAATCTGGGCAGGTGTGGGACCACCTGCTCTTGCGTGGTTTCATGGATGGCTATCGTCGGCAAGGTGATGAAGATGACTACGAAGTCGTCCATGGGGGCCGGGCAAGAAATGAGGAAGGGCAGCAAGACAACCACCGCGGCTCGGGCGGGCGAGAAGACGAAGAATCCCTAGGAGATGATCACGACGGTGATGCTGTACATAGTCATCATGTAGAAGATGCATGACATGATGATGAGGAAGATGCCGGAGCAGACGACGGGCATGATCATGAAGATGATGATGCCGGCGGAGCAGACGACGCTGGACCATCGATGGGCTGGGTGCAGGACCCTCATATTCAAGAGCTGCTTCTCAAGCAGACGGATAACGCAAGAGCTGCCGCCCGAGAGAAAGCCAAGATGGATCAACTTGAGTTAGACGCGGTTACCCCATTGTATGAAGGATGCAGGCCCGAGGATACCCGCCTGAAAGTAACACTCATGGCTCTGGAGATGAAGGTAAAACACAAAATGACCGACGCATGCTTCGACGAGAACATGTCATTCTGGCACGAACGTCTTCCCAAGGGGAACAAGTGCCCGACCAGTTTGGAGGAGGCGAAGAAAATCGTGTGTCCTCTGGATTTACCGCACGTGAAATACCATGTGTGCATGAACAATTGCATCATTTATCGGGACGAGCACGCGGAGTCTACCATATGTCCGGTGTGCGGCGTCACTCGATACAAGAAGAGGAAGAAAGCTCCTCGAAAAGTGGTGTGGTACTTTCCGATCACTCCTCGTCTGCAGCGGAATTTCACGGACCCTAAGGTAGCAAAGCTCCTGCGTTGGCACGCGGATAGGGAGGAGAAGAAGCGAGAAGATGACGCAAATGATCCGGAGATAGATAAAAAAGACAAGATGCTGAGTCACCCTAAGGATGCGAGCCAGTGGCAAGCGATGAACTTCGAAGACCCAGAATTTGGGAACGATCCAAGGAACATCGTGCTGGGCGCGATCACCGATGGAGTCAATCCGTTTGGCAGCCAGAGAAGCACACATAGCACCTGGCCTGTGTTTGTGTGGATGTACAACCTTCCCCCCTGGTTGTGCATGAAGAGGAAGTACATTCACATGAGTATGCTAATTGAAGGACCGAAACAACCAGGGAACGACATCAATCTGTATCTGGGGCTGCTGAAAGAGGAGCTTGACACGCTGTGGAAAATGCCAGCCAATACGTGGGACGCCGCAGAGAAAGAATATTTCCCTATGAGAGCCGCGCTGCTCACGACGGTGCACGACTATCTCGGTTACGGATATGTCGCGGGGCAGGTGGTCCACGGATTTTCTGGATGCGTCAGGTGCATGGATGACACAACGTATCGCCAGCTAGATAGAGATCCCGGGTCTTCGAAAACCGTGTTCATGGGACATTGAAGGTGGCTTCGCGACGATGACCCGTGGAGAAAACGCAAGGATCTGTTCGATGGTGAAACCGAACCCCGAGGACGCCCGCGTACGAGGAGCGGCGAGGAAATAGACGAGCTGTTGAAAAATTGGAAAGACTGCCCACTGCCGGGAAAGAAGCAAAAGGCGCCAGAGCCGGGAAAGAAGCGAAAGGCGCCAGAGCCGCTGCTGAAGGTATGGAAAACGAGGTCTGTTTTCTGGGACTTGCCGTACTGGAAGATCCACCGTGTGCCTCACAGCCTTGATGTCATGCATATCACAAAGAACATGTGCGAGAGTCTGCTTGGTACCCTTCTCAACATGCCAGAGAGGACCAAAGATGGGCCGAAAGCAAGGGCAGACTTGAAATCAATGGGCATCAGGCAGGAGCTTCACGCTATATATGATGATCATGATGATGATGATGATGATGATGATGAGGCGAAGCAGGACACGGAAAGTCGTCGCAAAGGCAAGAAGGCCAAGAAGACCGGAAATGACTACCCTCCCGCGTGCTTCACTCTAAGTCAGGAGGAGATCGAGCAGTTTTTCACCTGCCTCGTAGGAGTAAAACTTCCTTACGGTTACGCGGGGAAGATAAGCAGATACCTAGACCCAGCGAAGCTGAAGTTCAGCGGGATGAAGTCTCACGACTGTCACGTGCTGATGACGCAGATACTTCCAGTTGCAATCCGTGGGATCATGGACGCGCACGTCCGTGAAACCCTATTTGGCCTATGCAACTTTTTCGACGTCATCTCTCGGAAGTCTGTTGGCGTGAGGCAACTCAGAAGGCTACAGGAAGAGATCGTGGTGATACTATGCGAGCTTGAGATGTACTTCCCGCCCGCATTCTTCGACGTTATGGTGCATCTGCTGGTCCATATCATGGACGATATCATCCAACTCGGGCTGACGTTCCTGCACAGCATGATGCCGTTCGAAAGGATGAATGGTGTCATCAAAGGATACGTTCGCAACATGTCACGTCCAGAGGGAAGCATAGCCAGGGGCTTTCTGACCGAAGAGTGCATCTCCTACTGCACGAATTATCTAGGCATCGAGAACCCCGTTGGTCTGCCCGTCAACAGGCACCTCGGCAGGCTCGCTGGATGGGGTCACCGTGAGGGTCGTCGCGAAATGCATGTCGACTTCGAGGGTCGACTCGCCGACTTTGAAAGAGCAAACCTAGTCGCGCTACAACACATAGACGTGGTCGATCCTTGGGTGGTACAGCACAAAACCTTTATTAAGAAGACGTACAATGACCGAGGCCAACAGAGGACGGACGGAGATATACTCAAAGAGCACAACTCATGTTTCACGCGTTGGTTCAAGCAGAAGCTTCTGTCGTACCCTTTACATGAGGATTCTTCCGCGGAAGAACAACTCATATTCGCCTTGTCACAGGGCGCCGAGCACAACCTGATGACCTATGAGGCGTACGATATCAACGGCTACACATTCTACACCGAGGGCCAAGGACATGAAGAGCGATGGTTATCAGAACTCCGGGGTAACGATGGAATCCTACACCGGTAACGACAAGGACAGATACTACGGAAGGATCGAGGAGATCTGGGAGCTGAGCTACGCTGGAGAGAAGGTCCCGATGTTCCGTGTCAGATGGGCCAAGAGCGTCCTAAAAGAAGACCGGTATTTCACCACCATGGTTATACCCGAAGCCAAATCCAAGACCGCGGGCGCAAACGTCACCGCGAAAAATGAGCCATGGGTACTGGCTTCCCAAGTGGACCAATGCTTCTTCATTACCGACCCGTCAAAGCCCAGTCGTGTTGTCGTGAGGAGAGGCAAAAGGAAGATCATCGGAATGGATGGAGTAGCCAATGAGCAAGACTTCGACAAGTACGGCGACCCGAGGATCGAACATGACGACGATGATGAAGTAGCAGCATACACCACAAGAAGAAGCAGGACCACCCTACCTAAAGGATGTCCGTTCCACAAAAGAACTCCATTTGCGAAAAAGAAGGGCAAGAAGATTGTGAACAGATAGCTAGCTAAGATCGATTGTATTTAAATTGTAGCCTTAATTTCTCGATTGTATTTCATGGGCACTTTTTGAACTATCATTAATATTTTTAAATTTCATGGACACTCGATCTCGATCCCCCTCCATCTCGACCGCTATCCCACCTCGCCAGATCCGGTCCCCCTCGCCGCCGAGCACCCTCCGGTCCACCGGCCACCGCCGCCGACCCCCCGCACCCTCGATTCCCCTACTCAACCGCCGCCGCCGACCCCCCGCACCCCGCACACCCTCCCCCGCTCCACCGACATTACTGTTTGATGATATTTTTTAAAAAATTATTACTGTCTTATGAAAAAAATATTACTGTTACTGTCTTATAAAAAATATTACTGTTATGATTTAAACAAGTTTAAAAAATTATTACTGTCTTATAAAAAAATACTAATGGCGCACCACGGTGAGGTGCGCCATTAGTATGGATGTACTTATGGCGCACCGAGGGGTGGTGCGCCATTAGTATTGTGCCATTGCTATAAGAAAAAAAAACTACTAATGGCGCACCACGGTGAGGTGCGCCATTAGTATGGATGTACTTATGGCGCACCGAGGGGTGGTGCGCCATTAGTATTGTGCCCGCCCCCATCCATATTTCCTCCCGGCCCCTCCCTATCCCCTCTCTCTCCCTCGCCCTCGCCCTCGATCCCCTTCCCCTCTCCTCTCCCGACGCCGCTGCCCCGCCGCCTCGACGCTGCCCCGCCGCCCCGACGCCGCCTCGACGCTGCCCCGCCGCCCCGACGCCGCCCCCCTCGACCCCGCCCCGACGCCTGCCCCCGCCACCCCTCGACGCTGCCCCGCCGCCTCGACGCGACCCCGCCGCCCGGACGCCGCCCCGTCCACACCACCGTCGCCGGAGCACCACCACCACCCGGACCTCGTCCCCGACATCCTCCCCGCGCCCCACTCCCCGGCATCCTCCCCGCGCCCCACTCCCCGGCCCCCGTGAGCTCCCCCTCCTCCTCTCCCCCCTCTCCCCCTCTCCCCCTCTCCCCTCTTGACTGGTTACCTGTGATTTTTTTTGCTTCTCCAGCCATGTTTGTGTCTAGAACTCTAGATCATGGAGGAATCGCCCTCTCCAGCAGTGTAATTCTTTTGTGTGTTTTAAGTGGTATTTACAGTGTACTTTTAGTGCAATTACTGTGCATTTTCAGTGAAATTTACACTGTAATTGTTAGTGGAATTTACACTGTAAATGTTAGTGGGTTTACAGTGTACTTCTAGTGGATTTTTGCTCTGTATTTGCAAGTGGCATTTTTAGTGGAATTACTGTGTATTTCCATGGTTTTTACACTGTAATTATTAGTGTAATTTTGGGCCTTTGTATAGTTGATTCACAGCAGCAGCAACTGTAATTGATCCAAAAACCAGGTCAATTGATGTCAAATTGATTAACTAAATCATCCAGAAACAAGAATGATAAGTCCATATGCTACTGTTGATCCCAAGACCGGAATGACAAGTCCAGGTGTTCCTCAATTGAGGAATTTGATTAACTAAATCATCCAAAAACCAGAATGATAAGGCCACATGCTACTGTTGATCCCAAGTTTGATGCATAACAATTGTTGTATGAGTTCTCCAAATGAACAGGAGTACTCCTCTATTTTGATATGAAATCACCATGATAGGTCCACATGCTACTGTTGTCAACATGATAAATAGTTTCAGTTAGTTACCTCTAAAACTATTCCTAATTAACTGAAGAAGAGAAGAGAGGAGGAGTAGTTTATTTCATAGAGTAAACATTAGCACTATTTGACAGTAAAAGGTTTTAGCTAATTTGAATTAACTGAAAGCAGCAGTACATCATTTTTATTGACAGTAAAATGTTCAAAGAAATAGAAATATCAGTACAATAGCTAGATTACACTATCAGTACACTACCAGTAAAATGTTCATTTAGTTTCAGTAAACAAATATTGCCAAGCATGACATGGCCTTTGTGATCTCCTACTCCTGAATTTTCATGTCACTTGTGCTATTAGTAGTTTTTTGATAGTAAAAGGGATGAAGAGGTCGGTGACCTCCAAATTCCAAATTTAGTAAAAGTTTGGGTATTCGAAACTACTAGTCTGAAAAACAGTTTATGTGGTCTGAAACTTTTCCTAATGTGTTTCAGACTTTCAGTAAAAGTTGTTGAATCAAATCAGTTCTTTGATGCTATTATGGACAGATTTAAAATCCACACTAAACCTTGATATGGGAACTATTCGTTTTGATGCTACTGTGCTTTAATACGATATGCTGCTAGTGGAAGACTTTGGAATTTGAAAACCCAAATCAGTTCAGTCTGCCTAGTTCAGCTTCACATAGGTTCCTATTTTCTAGCCTACTGTAATTGTTCTGAACTTTTGCTAATCTGTTTCAGACTTTCAGTTAGGAGTTAAGACTAGGAAATAGTATGAACTGCTGTTGGATTAAATCAGTACGTGGTTAACAGGCACAACATTGTGCCTGTTGGGTTTATGGACAGATGCTAGAAGGTTGTCTGAAGATAGTTGTTTGCTAGGGGTGGGGAATCATTTCATAAGTAAAAAGTCCATACTGAACCTTGATACGTAAACCAATGGTTTTGATGGTACTTTGGAACTTGAAAATCAAAATCAGTTCAGTCTGCCTAGTTTAGCTTCATATAGAAGATAATGATTCCTGTTTTTTAGTCTACTGTGATTGTTTTTTAGCCCACAGCACTTTGCATTGTTTTGAGGTTTTGTACATCAGCTTTCTTTTTTATCTTCTTATTTAAAACTATTTTCTGTTTCTGTCCTCATTTAGTGCTTGGTTTGTCTCCTGTTTTGGGTCATGGACTTTGTGCCATGCCCACATTGGTTTTCTGTTTGGCCTCAATTTGGCCTGACAAATGATGGTCTACTAGCTGGTCTACTAGCTGGCAAGATGCTTGGTATATATATGTTGTGTTCAGTTTTGGCAGGAGTTCAGAACTGTTAGGCAAAGGTCATGTCTCCGACCATCGTGTCCTTTTTTGCCTTGTCCACCCGAGAGGCCCTTGAGTTTGCTGGAATGTCGATTAACTTCCGTTCTGGCAAATTCGGGTACTCCATATGTCCTATTTTCAGCAAAGGTCATGCTGAAATTTTCCGTGAATTTTAGCATGACTTTGCTAAAAATAGGACATATGGGGTACTTGTGACTAATGCATGGGCCGGGGTATCTTAGTAGTTAATTAAGTAGGATCAAGTGCCCCGGCGTACTTGTGACTAATGCATGGCTTTTAGGGTGCCTCGGTGTCGATAAAAACCGAAATGATGAAGGCTTAGGCTTTTAGGGTGCCTCGGCGTCGAAAAACCCTCAATGATAAAAGCTTAGCTTTTAGGATGCCTCGGTGTCGACAAACCCTAAATGATGAGACCATGATCTTGTTCCTTGACAATAACCAACTTTTTGACCAAACTTTGTTCCTATTTATAGAGAAACATGGCCAACAACGATGAGGCCGGGGGTTCGGGCGGCAAGAAATTCTGGGAGCTGTCCCAGGAGATGGAGGAACAACCTCACTTGTATGAGGACGCCGCCTTCCCCACCGATCCTGAGACCACTGATGGTACCGCCGAGGATGACCCCACTGATGCCACCACTGATGGTGCCGCCGAGGATGCCACCACTGATGATGGCAGCGCACGCACAGATGGCAGCCAACCGAAGAGGCAACGGAAGGACCGGCGCCCGACCGTGCTCCGCACCCTCAAGGAGGAAGTTACTGAAGTGGACTCCAACGGGAATCCAACGGCGCCCGAACGAATAGTCAAGGGGTACTCGCTTCAGCTCGGGTGCATTCTCCGGAGCACCGTCTCGATCAACACCGAGAACCTCAGGCATCCTGACCGAGGGAATTTGCGCAACCTCCTCTTCACGAAGCTGCACGAACGATACAAGTTCCCCGCTGAATTTGAAAACACAAGCCTCAAAGGGAATAAAGTGAACAATGCTGCCCTCACAAAGATGAGCACGGCCCTGTCTACTTGGAAAAGCAATGTGAAGAGAATGATCAAGAAAGGTGAGAGTTATGAGAAGATCAAGGAGAAAAATCCTTCGATCACCGAAGATGACTACAACGACTTCAAGATCAATTGCTCAAGCACCGCAAGCTCCGAATCAAGTAAGTGGGGGAAAGAAATGCGGGAGCTGAACTTAGGGGAACACACACTCGGTCCCGGCGGTTACAGAGTGGCGGAGCCTATATGGGACAAGGAGGAGGCGGACCGTGCCGAGCAAGGCCTACCGCCCCTCCTCGATAAATACGGTGACAAGCAGACCAGGAACTTTGTCAGGGCCCGGTACAAGAAGGACCCAAAAACAAAGGAGCTTACCACGGATCCAAAGACCAGGGCGCTTGAGCTTGTTCTGGTAAGGAATACACCCCCGCGTAATTAGCTCCATATGGTTGCATTCTAATTAATGAAGCCAAATTTCTAAATGGTTCACATTCCTTCCGCAGGCGACTGAAAGCAGTAGCGCGGGGTCGACTAAGAGCAACCCTTGGGACACCACTCTAAATAGGGCGTTGAATGTAATGAAGAACAAGGATAAGCTCAGTAAGCCGACGTCAGCTGGTCGTGTGGCCGACAAAGGCTTGTCGACAAAATGGTCGTCATACTATAACACTAGTGGGCGAAAGGAGAAAAAGACTAGCTCGGAAAGCCAGGCGCGCGAGGTTCAAGAACTCAGGGCACAGGTGGCGCAGATTCCGGAGATTGTCCAAGAGCAAGTGCAACAACAACTCGGAGCGACGATCACCGCCATTGTGCCTACCTTGATCCAGGGGATTAGTGCGTGGATTGCGGGCGGCCAACAGGGGCCGCCCCCGATTCCTAGCTTCACGGCCAGCAACTCGCAGAACGCGATGGCGGGGCCATTGGTGTCTCCGGCGGAGGCGGCATTGGTGTCTCCGACGCCGGCACGGGAGCTTAATGCACCCGGGTGTACGTCGGCCGGCACCTCTGCAGCAAGCGGCCCCTCCGTCAACTGCACGCCCACTGTTGGCGGTGCCTCGACATTAGCCGAGCTCGACACCATCACCACGGTAACTAATTAAGCCTCTCTCGGCCGAGGACATCATCTCCTTGCCTTTGACTGGGCATCCCTGACGCCCTACATGTTTTCGCAGGGCGTCGCCGACGTTCCGTGCACTCTCCTGCACTTCGTGAACAACGAGTTGGTCGATGTCGCCAAGGGCAAAATCGTTCAACCGGGCAACCCCTTGTTCCACGATACCCAGATGCCACCCAACTTGTTTAGGGTTCAACTGGTTCGGGTGCTGCCAGGCTGCGACGAGTTGTTACCTCCGATTCGACCCGTCGGGGCCGACGATGATGACGTGATGACCCTCAGCGCCTGCCTGAGCTGGCCCCTGCTTTGGCCGAAGAGCCAGATTCATTTGGGGGCGGGGGACACCACCCCAAAGACAACACCGCCAGTCGTGCCGGCGCCAAGTCGGCCCCATGGCAAGACCGCCGCAACGGTGCCGGACATCCCTATGCCACTGGATCCAAACATGCATATGGCACAGGATCAGAACGACGACGACGATACATTTGCCAACGTCGATCAGTACTTTGCCGATCATGGGTACGGTGGCGACTTCATGGGGCCTCCTTCTCAAGAACCCAACCCAACAAAAGACGTGCGCGATCTAGCTGGTACCGCGGAGAAGCCAAGTTGCAACAGGCGTCGTCTGCAGTTCAGCTCTCAGGAGACGCCTCCAGCTGCCGACTTCACCGAGCCTCAGATAGGCAAGGTGCGAAATATGATCAGCCCCAACACACTCAAGAAGGCGGTCTGTGAGCAGAACTCGGTCCCATTACAGGAGAAGAAGAAGGCACGCAAAAGAAAGACTAACAAGGGTGCGGGCCAGCCGGCACCGAGTATGATCCGTGCTCAGGACGGGCCACCTTCACCTGAGGATATCTCGAGGAGGGTGCATGTGGCGGGTAGGCCGATGCTACCGAGAAATATGCTCGATGCTGCAACCGGTGCTATGCGGAGTCTGCATGACAGTGTTCTTTCTTTGGAGAAGCGGCGTCTCGGAGAGAAGGATGTGGCATACCCGGTTTTCGCGGCCAAGGTGCCAGAGGGCAAGGGCTTTGTGGATAACTCCATCGGGGGTACGATCGTCCTGCGGTTTGATGACATCCACGCTATGTTGAACCTTCATCCGCTGCACTACACCTTCGTTTGGCTATTTTCACTGAGTATGGAGATGCGGATCATTCGCGATAAGACCCCGGACATCGTGATAGTCGACCCCTTCTACATGCGTGCCAAGATCTTGGGCAGCGCTGGGGACCGGCAAGTCGCGAGTGCTTACCTCGAAGGCGTCATTCTGGCAAACCAAGATAAGGATAACTTCCTCGTGCCTTAATTTCCCGAGTAAGTCCTCCCCTCAACCGCCCCGTAACATATGAATTCTTAGATTTCGATCGTTTTTCTTTTAACATTCCGTGTTTTCTGCAGTGACACACGTTGCACGCTCATCCTCCTAAGCCCCAAATATTCCATGGCCACGTATTTCGACCCGGACCGTCAGTCGAACGTAGACTACACAAATGTCAAGAAGGTTCTTGATGATGTTCTCCCCGGCTACGTCAAATCTGGAGGCACCTTCACCAGGCCTATTCGTAAGTACGGCAAGCACGTGTTCTCCCACAATACGACGTTCTGCTGCGTCAAGCAGCCGCCTGGCGGTCAGAAGGGTGCCTACTACGCTATCCATCACATGCGGGCGATCGTATGGGACCATCATCAACTTCTGCTACCGAGTAGACTCAAAGATTGGGCCGCGAGCGTGTCGGCAATCCAGGACGCGGACATCAGACAAGAATTCTTTCGCATCCAGTCGGAGTTTGCGGAAATCATCCATCAAGATGTCCTTCGTACCGCGGGGCAGTTCTACCTCAGAAATCAACCGTCCAACAGTGACATCGACACAATCCTACAAATGCAGGCTGACAACGCCCGTTCTTTCATGACTCCCACGATAGACGGCGGCTTCATCCACGCTCCGGTCCCTTGAGTCTCATGTTGTAATTAAACTTTAATGAACTTGTAGTATGTCTCTTTGGTTTTGAGAGTCGTTCAACTTAAGATGTAATCGATGCTATTAATGTCTTGCTTTTCTCTTCCGATCGTTCTGTTGCATACTTATATATTGCTTATGTATTGTCTGTGAATTGGTACTAACGTTTCGTTTGGCTACTGCATAGCGATGCCGTGGTATGTCGTGTACAAGGGTAAGGTTCCCGGAGTCTACGACGACTGGGAGGAGTGTCGGAGACAGGTTCACCGATTCAGCGGTAACAGTTACAAAGGGTACGCCACTAGGGCCGAGGCCAAATCTAGATACGCCCGCTATCTAGCGGGAGAGGGGAGGGAGCGTTGGAGGAACCGGATGAAGACGAGTTTCATCGTGATGATGCTCATCGTGATGACCGCAGCTCTCTTCTATGTGATGGTAGTTTAGATGATCGATATCGACTTGTAATGTGAAGACAAACTCGTGGTCTCGAGACTTGTAATATAATGTTCTATCTTTGTTCGGTCTTTTCAATTCGGAGACTAATATGATGACTTGTATTCGGAGACTAAAATGATGAATTGTATTCAGAGACTAATCTTCTATTGTATTCGATGAATCTGTTGTTGATGTGTGCTGTCTATATTTTGTCCAATTATACATTTTGTAACCTGTGCAAAAAACAGAAAATTAAAAAAAACCTAATATTCATACTAATGGCGCATCACATCATAGTGCGCCATTAGTATGCCAAAGGATACTAATGGCGCATCGTTAAAGAGTGCGCCATTAGTATTCCGAAGTTACTAATGGCGCATCCTGCTGTCGTGCGCCATTAGTATGCCAAAGCACCTGGGTATACATGGCCCCCTGGGAGGCATACTAATGGCGCACTGTTGTATATACTAATGGCACATCTGGGGTGCGCCATTAGTATACCAGATACTAATGGCGCACCTGTGGTGCGCCATTAGTAAAATATACTAATGGCGTGCTACTAATGGCGCACCACTAATGCGCCATTAATGGCCAAATTAGGTGCGCCATTAGTAGGCCTTTTCCTAGTAGTGTTAATCGACATTCCGGCAAACTCAAGGGCCTCTCGGGGTACCTGCAAAATCAGCACGACACGAAAGGCCTCTCAAGGGCCTCAAGCAGCAGCGGTGTCTCCCAGGACCCCATTTTTTTGCTAAATTTCTTTGAGCAACAATTAGAGCAGAAAATTCAGCATATTTCTATACAATTTTTTTGTACACATAAGATAGAAATGAAGTGCTGAAAGTTTAATGCTTACAAAAGACTTGCTGAAATAGTGAAAAATATGGAGTCACCAAGCTGGCTAAGAAACTCCCAAAGTCCACTAGCAAATCCAAGATCTAATCCTGTTACACACATCATAACAATTTAAGATAATTAGGATAAGGATAGTAGGAAATGAAAAAGAAAGAGCTCAAAAAACAACCACAACAGAAAAATAATAAAAACCTAGTCCTAGAAGAAAATAAATCCTAAAAGAAAAGAAATCTTAAATAATAAAAAGTTTGCATCTGAGCCACCCTTCCAATCCAACATAGAGAAACGAGCTAGTCAGGACAGCATACAAATGTGCCAATTTCAGCAATGAGGAAATGCAGCCGTCCTAGGAGACACGCATGACATGTACATATCTGAACTTTAGCTGCTGCCAAGTGCTTGAGTTTGAAAACAAAGCAAAGCAAACACAAGAAGAATAAGTATCCAGGACCGAGTGGTTGAGGAGTGTATCGCAGAAGAGAAGCTGGTGACTGCAAAGAGCGTACAGTTAAGAGCATACAGACTGTCGCTTCATGGTTGTTACCATGAGGCATATTTTGTTGAGCTCTGGTTCAGGTTTTATTAGAAAGAAAGAAAATCACCGGCCTGCTTGGTAGAAGCCAAACCTTAGCAGCCAGCAGCATACTCGTAGACAGACACTAGTCCCATGCCATGTCAGGTGAGGTGTTGCTTATACAAAGGAAAGGGTACTTAGATTCATCACTACCTGCCTTGGTCTTGCCGCTGGATAATATGCATCTACTCTACTCTACTCTACTCTACTCTACTCTACTCTACTCCGGGCGACAGTAACAAACAGAAGAGATGATATCATGGATACAGTGCAGTCAAATGGAAGTAAAGTCAATTTAGCGGCAGGCATCGTTCCCATGAAGGATGGAAATTCAGTGAATATGGCAGAGCACTGACAGATTTGCATCTAATAAACAATCCCTAGCAGAAGATAATCACAGAATCCCTAGCACGAGCTACCCCATTTCCTTCACCACTACGTACTGGGGTCGGGTCGGGTGGCAGCTAGACCTAGACCTAGACCTAGCTACCATATGGAAGGGAAGAATTGTAGAGCAATCTTGGGGTGGGCGGGGAGAGGAGAAGCGGAGGGAGGGAGCACCTTGGTTGGGGCGGAGCGGCGAGGGCGACGGGGCGACAGAGCGGCGAGGGCGACGGAGCGGCGAAGGCGATGGACGGGAGGATGAGGCACGGCGGATGGCGGCGGTCGAAACCCTAGGCGGTCGCTCGCTCGCTTCTGGGTTGGGTTGGGGGTGGGTCGATCGATCGATGGGGATCTGGTGGCGAGGGAGAGAGGGTCGAAGGGGATCTGGCGAGGGAGAGGGAGATAGCTAGGGGGAAGCTTACTAATGGCGCACCACACCTCGGTGCGCCATTAGAAATCTTTTTTTAGATAGCAATGGCGCACCCCGCAGCGGTGCGCCATTAGAAATCTTTTTTTTAGATAGCAATGGCGCACCCCACAGCGGTGCGCCATTAGAAATCTTTTTTTAGATAGCAATGGCGCACCCCGCAGCGGTGCACCATTAGAATTTTTTTTATTACAGTTCGAGCACAGGTTATATTGCACCTAACCCAATTCACATTAGAACCTGCCCACTAGCCCGACTGGTCAGCACGCAGCACACACACCAAGAGGTCCTGGGTTCGATTCCCAGGCTTCGCAATATTTTTTTTGCATTTTAAATGCTGTTTGATATTTATTTATGTTTAAATATGTTCAAACTTGTTTAAATCATAACAGTAATATTTTTTTATAAAAACAGTAATAATTTTTTAAAAAATATATTCAAATTGGTTACTTGAAAATATCATCGGCGGCGGTGGTGGAGCGGGGGAGGGTGCGGGGGGTGCATGTTGGCGGCGATGGAGCGGGGAGCCGGGTGCTCATCGGCGGCGGTGGAGGGGGATCGAGATCGAGTGTCCTCATGAATTCAAAAAGTGCCCGTGAAATTTAAAAATATTCATGATATCAAAAAGTGCCCATGAAATACAATCGAGAAATGAAGACTATGATTTAAATACAATCGATCTTAGCTAGCTATCTGTTCACAATCTTCTTGCCCTTCTTTTTCCCAAATGGAGTTCTTCTGTGGAACGGACGTCCTTTAGGTAGGGTGGTCCTGCTTCTTGTGGTGTGTGCTGCTACTTCATCGTCGTCGTCATGTTCGATCTTCGGGTCGCCGTACTTGTCGAAGTCTTGCTCATTGGCTACTCCATCCATTCCGATGATCTTCCTTTTGCCTCTCCTCACGACAACACGACTGGGCTTTGACGGATCGGTAATGAAGAAGCATTGGTCCACTTGGGAAGCCAGTACCCATGGCTCATTTTTCGCGGTGGCGTTTGCACCCGCGGTCTTGGATTTGGCTTCGGGTATAACCATGGTGGTGAAATACCGGTCTTCTTTTAGGACGCTCTTGGCCCATCTGACATGGAACATCGGGACCTTCTCTCCAGCATAGCTCAGCTCCCAGATCTCCTCGATCCTTCCGTAGTATCTGTCCTTGTCGTTACTGGTGTAGGATTCCATCATTACCCCAGAGTTCTGATAACCATCGCTCTTCATGTCCTTGTCCTCGGTGTAGAATGTGTAGCCAGTGATATCGTACGCCTCATAGGTCATTAGGTTGTGCTCGGCGCCCTGTGACAAGGCGAATATGAGTTGTTCTTCCGTAGAAGAATCCTCATGTAAAGGGTACGACAGAAGCTTCTGCTTGAACCAACGCGTGAAACATGAGTTGTGCTCTTTGATTATATCTCCGTCCGTCCTTTGTTGGCCTCGGTCATTGTACATCTTCTCAATAAAGTTTTTGTGCTCTACCACCCAAGGATCGACCACGTCTATGTGTTGAAGCGCGACTAGGTTTGCTCTTTCAAAGTCGGCGAGTCGACCCTCGAAGTCAACATCCATTTCGCGGCGACCCTCACGGTGACCCCATCCAGCAAGCCTGCCGAGGTGCCTGTTGACGGGCAGACCAACGGGGTTCTCGATGCCTAGATAATTCGTGCAGTAGGAGATGCACTCTTCGGTCAGAAAGCCCCTAGCTATACTTCCCTCTGGACGTGACATGTTGCGAACGTATCCTTTGATGACACCATTCATCCTTTCGAACGGCATCATGCTGTGCAGGAACGTCGGCCCGAGTTGGATGATATCCTCCACGATATGGACCAGCAGATGCACCATAACGTCAAAGAATGCGGGCGGGAAGTACATCTCAAACTCGCATAGTATCACCACGATCTCTTCCTGTAGCCTTCTGAGTTGCCTCACGCCAATCGACTTCCGAGAGATGACGTCGAAAAAGTTGCATAGGCCAAATAGCATTTCACGGACGTGCGCGTCCATGATCCCACGGATTGCAACTGGAAGTATCTGCGTCATCAGCATGTGACAGTCATGAGACTTCATCCCGCTGAACTTCTGCTTCGCTGGGTCTAGGTATCTGCTTATCTTCCCCATGTAACCGTAAGGAAGTTTTACTCCTACGAGGCAGGTGAAAAACTGCTCGATCTCCTCCTGACTTAGAGTGAAGCACGCGGGAGGGTAGTCACTTCCGGTCTTCTTGGCCTTTTTGCCTTTGCAACGAGTTTCTGTGTCCTGCTTCGCCTCATCATCATCATCATCATTAGCGTGAAGCTCCTGCCTGATGCCCATTGATTTCAAGTCTGCCCTTGCTTTCGGCCCATCTTTGGTCCTCTCTGGCATGTTGAGCAGGGTACCAAGCAGACTCTCGCACACGTTCTTCGTGATATGCATGGCATCAAGGCTGTGAGGCACACGGTGGATCTTCCAGTACGGCAAGTCCCAGAAAACAGACCTCGTTTTCCATACCTTCAGCAGCGGCTCTGGCGCCTTTCGCTTCTTTCCCGGCTCTGGCGCCTTTTGCTTCTTTCCCAGTAGTGGGCAATCTTTCCAATTTTTCAACAGCTCGTCTATTTCCTCGCCGCTCCTCGTACGCGGGCGTTTTCGGGGTTCGGTTTCACCATCGAACAGATCCTTGTGTTTCCTCCATGGGTCATCGTCGCGAAGCCACCTTCGATGTCCCATGAACACGGTTTTCGAAGATCCGGGATCTCTATCTAGCTGGCGATACGTTGTGTCATCCATGCACCTTACGCATCCAGAAAATCCGTGGACTACCTGCCCCGCGAGATATCCGTAACCGAGATAGTCGTGCACCGTCGTGAGCAGTGCGGCTCTCATAGGGAAATATTCTTTCTCTGTGGCGTCCCACGTATTGGCTGGCGTTTTCCACAGCGTGTCTAGCTCCTCTTTCAGCAGCCCCAGATACAGATTGATGTCGTTCCCTGGTTGTTTTGGCCCTTCAATTAGCATACTCATGTGAATGTACTTCCTCTTCATGCACAACCAGGGGGGAAGGTTGTACATCCACACAAACACAGGCCACGTGCTATGTGTGCTTCTCTGGTTGCCAAATGGATTGACTCCATCGGTGCTCGCGCCCAGCACGATGTTCCTTGGATCCTTCCCAAATTCAGGGTATTCGAAGTTCAACGCTTGCCACTGGCTCGCATCCTTAGGGTGACTCAGCATCTTGTCTTTTTTATTTATCTCCAGATCATTTCCGTCATCTTCCCGCTTCTTCTCCTCCCTATCTGCGTGCCAACGCAGGAGCTTTGCTACCTTAGGGTCCGCAAAATACCGCTGTAGACGAGGAGTGATCGGAAAGTACCACACCGATTTTCGAGGAGCTTTCTTCCTCTTCTTGTATCGAGTGATGCCGCACACCGGACATATGGTAGACTCCGGGTGCTCGTCCCGATAAATGATGCAATTGTTCATGCACACATGGTATTTCACGTGCGGTAAATCCAGAGGACACATGATTTTCTTCGCCTCCTCGAAACTGGTCGGGCACTTGTTCCCCTTGGGAAGACGTTCGTGCCAAAATGACATGTTCTCGTCGAAGCATGCGTCAGTCATTTTGTGTTTTACCTTCATCTCCAGAGCCATGAGCGTTACTTTCAGGCGGGTATCCTCGGGCCTGCATCCTTCATACAATGGGGTAACCGTGTCTATCTCCAGTTGATCCAGCTTGGCTTTGTCTCGAGCGGCAGCTCTTGCGTTATCCGTCTGCTTGAGAAGCAGCTCTTGAATATGAGGGTCCTGCACCCAGCCTCCATCGTTGTCTGCTCCGGCATCTTCATCTTCATGATCATGCCCTTCGTCTTGATCTTCCTCATCATCATGGTACAACATCTTCTACATGATGACTGTATACAGCATCACCGTCGTGATCATGTCCTGGAGATTCTTCGTCTTCTCGCCCGCCCTCGCCGCGGTGGTACTTGTCTTGTTGCCCTTCCTCATTTCTTGCCCGGCCCCCATGGACGACTTCATAGTCATCTTCATCACCTTGCCACCGATAGCCATCCATGAAACCACGCAAGAGTAGGTGGTCCCGCACCTGCCCGGAATCCGGGTCCGCAATAAGGTTCTTCAGCTTGCATCTTCGACATGGACATCTTATCTCCGTCTCGCTCTTTTGAAGCATCTCGGCCTTCGCGGAGCTCAAAAACCTATTCATGATGCCTTCGGTCATCGTGCGGACAATGGTCGCCTGCGGGGTAGAGCAAAACGATATTTTAGAACCAAGAAAATTTTTGACATGACCTTCCCTAAAAATAGGACCAAAAAGAATGCATAGTGCCAAAATTCTCGCCGAAACGGAAATGAATCAACATTCCGGCAAAATATTGGCAACTATCGCATTTCAAATACCGGTACCTGCAAACACAAACATATATGCAACACCACAAACACATGCAACACCACAAACATACATAGATCTAGCTAGGGCACAAAAAGTGCATGTGCACGTTGTTGGAGCGAGCTAGGGAGAAAAAAAGTAGATCTAGATCATGAAGATAGTTTTCCCCTTACTTACCTATCAAAAAAAGGTAATTTCACCACTTAATTTTGATGAATCTATGGTGGAAATGAGGTGAGGAGGAGGAGGCAGCCGAAAGCTTGGAGAAGGAGGTGGAGGGAATGAAGTGGGGAAAGTGAGTGGGTAGGTGTGGGGCTGTCCAAAATATCTTGTTGGGGTCCCAGGTTACTAATGGCGCACCACCTGCAAATGCGCCATTAGTAGTTTTGCAGGAAAGTAAAAAGATATATATATATATATATACTAATGGCGCACTTTTACAGGGTGCGCCATTAGTAGTTTAAACTAGTAATGGCGCACTGTGAGGCGGTGCGCCATTAGTAGTTTTGCAAAAAAAAGAATAAAAAAAATTCAGTACTGGCGCACTCCATGTCTGGTGCACCATTACTAGTTAGAACTAGTAATGGCGCACTTCGGTAGGATGCACCATTAGTATGTATGTAAAAATGAAAAAAAATTATCACTAGTGGCGCACCAGTTTTCTGGTGCGCCATTAGTGTCTTCCACACTAATGGTGCATCACCAACTGGTGCGCCATTAGTATATAGTAGTGGCGCACTACTTCCCTGGTGCGCCATTAGTGTCAATCCTATCTATAGCCCTTTTCCTAGTAGTGTCCCTTGGCCTTCTTGGTCTTCTATGGCACCTTGTAAGGAGCCGGAGTCAGCATCTCCGTGAGGAGAGCGTCCGCAGTGTCTTCGAGAAGAGGGGCCGGACAGTTAATCTGCCCCGATGTCTCCACCCAGTCCTGTCAAAGGCATGGAGATCAGACCCCACACATGATTAAGCTAGGGGAAATAAAATATCCTATCGGATGTATAGAACTTGCCGAATGCGCTCGGCGCTTCGCGCTTAGCCCGCGGTCCTTGGTGAGGGAGGGAGGGACCTCGGCGCCCTTGAACAGCACCTTCCAGACGTCCTTGTGTGTCGTGTCGAAGAGCTCGCTCAAAGTCTGGTGCTGGGCCGGGTCAAACTCCCACAAGTTGAAATCCCGTTGTTGACACGGGAGGATCCGGCGGATGAGCATGACCTAGACTATGTTGACAAGCTTGAGCTTCTTGCTTGCCATAGTCCGTCCAGCTCCACCGATGAACCCAGGACAGGCCCTTCTCTTTCTAGGAGGTGAGCCACGTGGGGATTCCGGATCGAAACTTGGGGGCAGCCACCCATTTGGCGTCGCGCGGCTCGGTGATGTAGAACCACGCCGATTTCCACCCCTTTATGGTCTCCACGAAGGAGCCTTCAAGCCATATAACGTTGGGCATCTTGCCCACCATGGCTCCACCGCATTCTGCTTGTTGGCCACCCACCACCTTCGGCTTGATATTGAAGGTCTTTAACCACAGGCCGAAGTGGGGTCGGATGCGGAGGAAAGCCTCACACATGACGATGAACGCCAAAATGTTGAGGACGAAGTTTGGGGCCAAATCATGGAAGTCCATCCCGTAGTAGAACATGAGACCACAGACGAATGGATGGAGGGGAAACCCCAGTCCGCGGAGGAAGTGGTGGAGGAAGACTACCCTCTTGTGAGGTTCAGGGGTAGGAACGATCTGCCCCGCAGCGGGCAGCCGATGCGCGATGTTCGCAGCTAAGTATCCGGCTCCGCGCAGCTTCTTAATGTGTCCCTCTGTAACGGAGGAAGCCATCCATTTGCCTCCCGCTCCGGACATGATTGGAGAAGGTTGAGGGGAAGGATGTAGACTTGGGCGTTGGAGCTCGAGTGCGCAAGAATGGATGGGCAAGGAGGAAGAAGGCATGGGTAGAAAAAGGTTAAACCTTGTCCCTTTATAAGGGCGGCCGAAACTATGTGCCCCAACTAGCCTGGTAAAACTCGCTTATCCCCCAAGCGCCGTAATCGATGTCGCAGTTGGGTTACCCACGCCCGTATTGATGAGAATCCCGTAATAAGGGGGACATGATCTCTGCTTTGACAAGATGTGTCAAAAAACTGCCTCGCGTTATGTGCGGGGCTAGTTAAAGGAAACGGTTTGAATAATCACCGGGCCATGGCATAATGTCATGTTGCCAAAACAAGTCAGCAGATTAGATTTGTGGAAATATTATTCTCTCTACGGTGGTATGTGGAACTTATTTTGCAGGGTCGGACACTATACTTATATTCAAATTCTTCCGTGGTGTGTTCGGAGGAGGAACCCGCCTTGCATTGCCGAAGACAATACTGCGGGCCGGACTCATCATCATTAAAGCCTGGTTCAAGGGCTACTGAGTGAGTCCTGGATTAGGGGGTCTCCGGACAGCCGGACTGTTGGACTATGAAGATACAAGATTGAAGACTTCGTCTCGTGTCCGGATGGGACTCTACTTGGCGTGGAAGGCAAGCTAGGCAATACGGATATGTATATCTCCTCCTTTATAACCGACCTTGTGTAACCCTAGCCCTTTCCGGTGTCTATATAAACTGGAGGGTTTTAGTCCGTAGGACAACATACAATCATACCATAGGCTAGCTTCTAGGGTTTAACCTCTCCGATCTCGTGGTAGATCAACTCTTGTAATACTCATATCATCAAGAATAAATCAAGCAGGACGTAGGGTTTTACCTCCATCAAGAGGGCCCGAACCTAGGTAAAACATCGTGTCCCCTGCCTCCTGTTACCATCCGCCTTAGACGCACAGTTCGGGACCCCCTGCCCGAGATCTGCCGGTTTTGACACCGACAGCCACTAACACTAATTGAGGCAAAATTGATGGGGTTTGCCTCGTACTAGCAACCAAGGACATTAATATACCCTTGCATGCATGCGGAAGTGAGAAGGTTTGTTTGCATGGCGCTGCATTAATCAAGCAATGAGGAGTGGGATGGTTAGCTCTTTGGGCTTTGGAGAAAAAATACACATTAATTGACACGTCAAACGAGGATTTGTATCAATTAATCCCGCGAAGGAAAACCCCACCTTTCTTTTTTAACACTAGTACTCCTAGTACATACGTACTTATCCTGTTTGGGTCTAGGCCTTGCATTGCCATACTTCGCCACACATTTTTGCCAAGCTTTCCTAAAGTTTTCAAAATGAAAAGGAGGTACACTTGCGCATGGCTGTCGTGGTCGCGCCGCACCCTCACACGGTCGCTCCTGCACACCGCGGTCGCACCGCACCCTAACACAGTCGCTCCTGCACGCCGCAAACCCAACCAAGGGAACGCACCCTCACTGACACATGCTACCACTTACAAATAATTTTTGTTCATACATTATGTTTATCCAACCGCATGTTGGGGTGGATCCGTACGGCCCGTGCAGTGGTCTTTTGGGGAAGAAGAAGAGGTGAGGAAGAAGGGTTAGGATACGTAAGATATTCATCCAACCGCCTGAAATGGTAGACTGACCCAAATGATGAAAGTCAGGTGACTTGCATAACAATATATGTTTTTACACAACAAAAGATCCCTAAAAACAACAACATAAAGAAAAAATATCACTGCTCGTGGAACGAGACGGCCTCATCATCTTTGGCTGCCGGCGCGAACCAGTCATAGCTGCCGACGTGTGTCTACGCACCGTGGTTGTCCTCGGCCTCTAGCTACTCGTTCACGCGGAGCATGCGGGCGCTCTGCATGGAAGAGAGCACCGCCTGGTTCAAGTCGAGGACGTCGGTTCCGCCTGTAGGAGGGCCTCGATGGCAGCGGCATCCGTGCGCTCCGTGTAGAGTTGAGCCTCCGCCGCCCGGTTCAAGTCCAGGACGTCCGGTTCCGCCTGTAGGAGGGCCTCGATGGCAGCGGCATCCGCGCGCTCCGCGTCGAGTGGAGCCTCCGCCACCCGATTCACATCCACGATATCTAGTTCCGCATGTAGGAGAGCCTCGATGGCAGCGGCATGCGCGCGCTCTCCGTCGAGTTGAGCCTCTGCCACCTGGTCCTCCTTTAGTATCACCAGGTTGAACCGCTGGTCTGCCTGTACCATGGGGGACCCGGACGCCAGCACAAAGTCGACGTCCATTGTCTCATACCCATCGGGGGCCTTCTGCACCGCGACCTCCGCCATGAAAATTGGAATGGCTTCCTCCTCCACGTAGCTTGGCTCCAGAGAACTCGGGGATTGGCCCGCCACAAAGCGAGCTTGGGAACGGAGGTCTGTGGCGCCGACTGCCGCCGTGATTTCTACGCGGCACTCCGGCGTCAACATCTTGTAGTACGTGATCCTGCGGCGCACCATGGCTTTCGGGCGAACTAGGGGATGCTTGATGCATGCTAGGGGATCTAAAGGTGGGGCAATGGGCTGGAGAGGAGGTGTGGTTCTGGGGCAGTGGCTGGCGTAGGCCGAGCAGCGAAGGTTCTGGTGTGAATAGTGGTTCCGGTGACGACCGGTCAATTGGTTTTGATTGTACATCGCTCTTGTTGGGTTCGTGTTGCACCCCGGCACGCTGGACCCTCCACGTCGTTCATCGAATGGAACATGCTTGGTCTTGCATTTTCGCTCGCTTGTGGGACCGTAGTTGAGAGCAAACCGACGTCCCTCCCCCTTCCCTGACCGCGTCATTTATACTACCACTCCCTCCGTTTTATGCGGAGTAAATAAAAACAGAGGGAGTATACTATGGATGAGGATCCCCTGGCGTGGCCGAACCCATTGAGTAACTGACATGCGGGGCCTGGCAAGCATGGGGTCCGCCAGTAAGTGACCGAAAGGGAGGGTAAGGCAGGGATACCTACGTCAGAGGATCCACTTCCACTACTATTCCCTCCTTCCATCTACAGGTCCTAATGCATTTTTTGAGGCTAACTTTGACCAAATGTTAGAGTAATAATATATGACATGCAACTTACAGAAAGCATACGGTCAACTTCACATGTGAAAGGAGCTTCCAATGATATAATTTTCACATTATACATCTCATGTACTATTAATCTTGTCAATAGTCAAAGGCGGTTTTGAAAAATGCATTAGAGAATGGTTAATAATATAGCCAGCCGATGGCTATAAGGAACTGCCATGTCATCTATAGCCATCATCTATATGCACTCATACAATAGTGTGGGCTATAAGGTTGGCTATTTCCCAAAAATATATAAGGTTGGCTATTGTATTAGTACTTTTTCCCATCTCCTATGTATCTCTTTCTTCATATTTATTGTATTTACCTAGGAATGCGTATATAGCTAGGCTCTTGCATGAGAGCTCACTCCCCTTACCTTTTCACATATCTCTCCTTCACATAGGCAAAAGTGCCATGTAAGTTGGCTCTTAGAATGGCTATTAGGTTGGCTCTAAGCATTTAATATTTGCATGAGCAAGGTATATGATTGGAAGAGAGTTGCATGCATACTATTTTTTTCTTGATCTATGTGTTATAGTCGGGCTCTAGAATATAAGAGCCCGCTTCACTCTCTCTCCTCTCTTCTCAGTCCTCTAAGTAGGATTATAATGACATGACAAGTCTTATAGCCTACTGACTAGGCCTTATTAGACTTGCTCTTAGGCCCTATATAAATGGAAGGAGGGAGTACTATGAGCACTGCATACTCTACTACATATGTTGTCAGTACTCCACTAGTACTATTGGAAAGGGAGCTTAAAAAGTTACTATTGGACTGGCTATACGTGGCAAAATCCTAGTAGGAAGAGCATGCGCGAGAACAAGAACATTCACGTGATTGAAAACAAATGGGAAACCATCAATGTTTGAATACAAATCTAGGAGTACGTATGAATCTAACAATATTGATTGGGCGTTGTTGAATGTTGATACTTTTTTCTGTAAGTTTGATCAAAGTAGAGATACTTTGACTACACATAAAACGTATATGTAAACTAGAAAGGATCAGAGGGAGTATATTGTTTGTAGTTGCAAACGTTACTATTTTAACGGACTTTGTTATTCTTGATATTCCCGAGGACGATAGTATGTCTATTATTCTTGGAAGACCCTTTTTGAATACTTCAGGGGCTGTTATTGATTGCAACAAAGGCAATGTCAGTTTTCATGTTAATGGTAATGAGCATATGGTACACTTTCGAAGGAAACAACCTCAAGTCCACAGTATCAATTCTATTGGAAAAATTCCATCGATTATTTTTGGAGGTTTTGAATTTCCTCTTCCTACTGTCAAGAAGAAATATGATATTCTTATTGTTGGGGATGTGCATATCCCCGTTGAGGTAACCTAGTGTTATTCGAAAATTCTCTGGTTCCATGTTATTCGGAATGAGTTCGTTAACAAGACTTGATCAACCTTGTTAATGGATTCATTTTGATGATCATGGTATGGATGAATTTAGAAAACACAACTCTTTGTAAACTCCTTTTACTTTCTGTTATTTATATTAAATAAAATAAAAATAGTATTTTCTTTCTGTTATCTGATTTATCCGTGCAATACAAAAATACCCTGAAAATAAAAGTTCTCCAAATGCCCTGAAATTTAAATTTGATTTTTTCTAGAATATTTGAGAATATTTGGCACTGAGAACACAACAGGGGGGCATCCACCTAGCCACGAGGGTGGAGGGTGCGCCCTACCCCCTGGGCGCGCACCCTTGCCTCGTGGGCCCACGGTGGCCCTCCTCCACTTATTCCTGGATCCACAGACTCCTTCTTCCTCCCACAAACACGAATATCCAGTTCAAGCACCAGTTCTAGCTCATTTTGCTGCGATTTTCGATCTCCTTGCTCAAAGTACCTCTCACAAAACTGCTTGGGGAGATTGTTCCTTGGTATGTGACTCCTCCATTTGTCCAATTAGTTTTTGTTCTAGTGCTTTATTCATTGCAAATTTTTGCTGCCTAGGTGACCCTGTTCTTGAGCTTGCATGTCAAACTTATATGGTCCCAAGCAGTCCTAATGCATGATATAGGCTCTAGGGACTTGTAGGAGTAGTTGCTATCAATTTTATTGAGCTTGGTTTACTTTTACTTGAAGTTACTAAAAATTTCAGAAATTTTTCAGAGGAAGAAATATGTTTAGGAAAATGTACCAAGGTGGCTCTTCAAGGAAACAAGAGCCCGGGCTTGCAATGTGTGATGCTGATGATGAGCCACCAAGGGACGCTCCAGTGCGGCCTTGTGAATGGTCTTCAGAGGACTTCATGGATCGAGCGGGGATTAAGGAAGAATTTAACACATATTTGCGTAACGTTGATCTTGTGAGCTTCGAGGAAGAAAAATGCCGTCAGTACCACTATCTCACTAGTTCCTTTGTGCGGAGGTTTGAATTTTCATCTTCACATAATTCTCCAACTGTCCTGTTTGATCTTTATGAAAATTCCTACACTATGGACTTAGAGGATTTTACCACTGCTTGCAAACTTCCACAATGGGGTAGTATCAGGGAACCTCACAAATCTGAATTTAGAGATTTTCTTGCCAGTATAACTGTGGGGGAATCTAGAGATATAACACAAGCTACCATAGGGAGCATTCACTTTCCTGCTATACATTATTTTGCTCTCGTCATAGGTAGATGCATTAATGGTAAAGATGAGGCATGTCATATGTGTGTCCCTGACCTCAGTATTCTTAGGAGTGCTGTGTTAGGAGATAAATCTTATAATTTGGGAGCCATTGTTGCACGTAGGTTGCATCTTAATAGATTTAATGGAGATTTCTTTGGTGGAATTTATGCAACCAGCTTAGCTGATTTTCTTGGTGTAACTATACGTAATGATGATATTGAATTACCTCCTGCTTACCTAGACTTTAATGCTATGGTTCACCACCAGTTTGTCGAGAGGAATGAATCACCTCTCCAGTATCGCTTAATCTTTGACAGACGTCGTGCTATCCGTATTACTCTCCCTGCTCATGCCTTCTTTGATTATCAGGCAAAAGGAAAGTATGTTATTACTAGAGATGTGGCATATGAGTATGAGAGGAGGGCAGAGGCTGCTCGTCGCCACGCTGCAGCTCAGGAGGCAATAACCGCTGCATCTCAGTACGACCCCAACTATTACTATGGATATCCGCCAGGCCAACCGTGGCCATAGACCAACTTAGGCCAAAAGCCTAAGCTTGGGGGAGTACGTATTTGTCACCAACATTATATTCATGTCCACACACTCATTGCTAGATGTCGGTGCTCATACTTTTCATTGTATCATCCATGCTAGTTTACTTTCCTTTTTAAGCTTTCTTTTTGTGTGTTTAATAAACCTTAAGAAAAACCAAAAAACTTAGTTGTATCTTTTAATTAGTTTACTTTACATGCTTGTAGTAGTAATCAAAAAGAAAACCCAAAAAGATTTCCGGTTCTTCTTTTGCTTGTTGGGAGCTTTCCCATGTAAATAGTTTTATTTCTTTTCTTTTATTAGGGGGTCGATAGGAGAAGACCATGATTAAATTGTTGAAGTGGCTCTTATATGCATTATTGTTGATCTGACAAAAGAGCCTATATTGCCTTGTCTTCTCCTGTTTATTGAATGCTTGCAGATTCCATCTTAGTCCAATGCACGTGCACTATTATTATTATCCACATCATTCAGTCGTGCAAGTGAAAGGCAATTATGATGATATATGATGGACTGACTGAGATGAGAAAAGTTGGTATGAACTCGACCTCTCTTGTTTTTGTAAATATGATTAGTTCATCGTTCCTGATTCAGCCTATTATGAATAAACATGTTTGCAATGACAACTACAAATCATAGTTTCTTGTGCCATGCTTGATTAGCTAGGAGCTTATAATGGTTTACCTTGCGTGCCAACATGCTATTAAAATGGTTGTGATGTGGTATGATAGGGTGGTATCCTCCTCTGAATGATTTAAGTAACTTGACTTGGCACATGTTCACGCATATAGTTGAAACAAAATCAACATAGCCTTCACGATATTTATGTTCATGGTGGATTATATCCTACTCATGCTTGCATTCGGTGTTGATTAATTTTAATGCATATGTTCATGACTATTGTCGCTCTCTAGTTGGTCGCTTCCCAGTCTTTTGCTAGCCTTCACCTGTACTAAGTGGGAATAATGCTTGTGCATCCAACTCCATAAACCCCAAAGTTATTCCATATGAGTCCACCATACCTACCTACATACGGTATGTACCTTCCGTTCCAAGTAAATTTGTATGTGCCAAACTCTAAACCTTCAAATAAACATTCTGTTTTTTATGCTCGAATAGCTCATGTATCAACTAGGACTGTCCGTATCTTCCATGTTAGGCGGGTTATTCTCAAGAGGAGTGGACTCCGCTCCTCACTCACGAGAAAATGACTGGTCACCGGGATGCCCACGAGAAAACTCCCCCTGGGACTCTTGTTAGTTGCAGGCACTCGTTGTTTCGCGCAAGCCATGGATTGATGCCTGTTGGTGGAGGGGTGTATAAGCTTTACCATTCTGTTTGGGAACCGCCTATAATGTGTGTAGCATGGAAGATATTTCCATCTCTTGGTTGTTATGTTGACAATGAAAGTATACCGCTCAAAATATTATTCACCTCTATTTCAAAACTGAGCTCTGGCACCTCTACAAACCCCTGCTTCCCTCTGCGAAGGGCCTATCTATTTACTATTATGTTGAGTCATCATCCTCTTATTAAAAAGCACCAGTTGGAGAGCACCGCTGTCATTTGCATTCATTACTATTAGTTTACATTGAGTATGACTTGACTGGATCTCTTTTACCATGAATTACAATGTCTAGTCAATCCTTGATCTTTGAAGGTGCTCTGCATTTATGCTTTGCGCTATCAGAAAGGGCTAGTGAGATACCATCTTGTTATATCATATTATGATTGTTTTGAGAAAGTGTTGTCATTCGAGATTCATTATTATTGCTCGCTAGTTGATTATGCCATTGATATGAGTAAACATGAGACCTAAGCGTTATTGTGAATATGGTTAGTTCATAACCTTTGCTGAAAACTTGAATGCTGGCTTTACATATTTACAACAACAAGAGAAAACACCATTTGTAAAAGTTTTTCTTTATCACTTTTAGTTTGTCAACTGAATTGCTTGAGGACAAGCAAAGGTTTAAGCTCGGGGGAGTTGATACGTCTCTGTCGTCAAGCCCTAAAACCTCTCGGGAGGGCTGATCTGGAGTCCGTTCGGGGCTACGGAGATGGGAATCCGTCGCCATCGTCATCATCAACCTTCCTCCATCACCAATTTGATAATGCTCACCGCCGTGCGTGAGTAATTCCATCGTAGGCTTGCTGGACGGTGATGGGTTGGATGAGATTTATCATGTAATCGAGTTAGTTTTGTTAGGGTTTGATCCCTAGTATCCACTATGTTTTGAGATTGATGTTGCTATGACTTTGGTATGCTTAATGCTTGTCACTAGGGCCCGAGTGCCATGATTTCAGATCTGAACCTATTATGTTTTCATCAATATATGAGAGTTCTTGATCCTATCTTGCAAGTCTATAGTCACCTATTATGTGTTATGATCCGTTAACCCCGAAGTGACAATAATCGGGATACTTATCGGTGATGACCGTAGTTTGAGGAGTTTATATATTCACTATGTGTTAATGCTTTGGTCTGGTACTCTATTAAAAGGAGGCCTTAATATCCCTTAGTTTCCGCTAGGACCCCGCTGCCACGGGAGGGTAGGACAAAAGATGTCATGCAAGTTCTTTTCCATAAGAACATATGACTATATTCGGAATACATGCCTACATTATATTGATGAATTGGATCTAGTTCTGCGTCACCCTAGGTTATGACTGTTACATGATGAACCACATCCGGCATAATTCTCTATCACTGATCCATTGCCTACGAGCTTTCCATATATTGTTCCTCGCTTATTTTCTTTTCCGTTGCTATTGCTATCATCACTACAAAATACCCAAAACACTACTTTTGTTACCATTACCTTTTGCTACCGCTACCACTACTATCATATTACTTTGCTACTAAACACTTTGCTGCGGATATTAAGTTTCTAGGTGTGGTTGAATTGACAACTCAGCTGCTAATACTTGAGAATATTCTTTGGCTCCCCTTGTGTCGAATCAATAAATTTGGGTTGAATACTCTACGCTCGAAAACTGTTGCGATCCCCTATACTTGTCGGTTATCAGCGCCCGCCTGGCCTTGGTCGTCATGGCTTGCGTCATAGGGACCTCGCGAGGTCCCCCCCCCCCCCCCCCCCCCCCCCCCCCCCCCCGCGCGGGCCCCCCCCCCCCCCGCCTTGATCTCTCCGCCCCTCGTGAGCCAGCCTGGTGAGGCCACCCCCGAGGAGGTCTTGCATCGTCCGCCTCGCGAGGCTTAGACCCTCGCGAGGGTCTTGAGTGTTCTCTCATGAAGATGGGTCGTACAGGGCCACTGGTGGAGCCATGCCGTGGGCTGCAGGCAGGAAAGTCTAGGGACCCCCGTTCCCAGGACGTCGACAGTAGCCCCCGGGCCCAAGGCGTGCTCGGACTTGGCTTCGAGGCGAAGCCAAGGGGCCAGTATGGAGTGCCGCGGGTCCCAACAGCCTACGACCTCGGTTGACGCGTGGCGATTAATGGGACATGGGCGTCTCCGCTTCCCCACGCTGCCTCGGCAACTGCCCGACTTGACGAGTCCCTATTGCATGCAGAAAAGGGTCATTATTACCTAAGATCGTGGAGCCCCCATCACCCATCTCTTCCTTCGCTTCTCCTGTTTATTCTCCCTTTCTTCACTACTAGCAGCGACACCTATGGCGCCAGTGAAGAGGTTCTCGGCCACAGAAAAGGGCAAGGCCCGCTGGGAGGGGCCCGGCTCGCCGCCACCCAAGAAGGGGCGTGGTCGCCCGTGTAAGTACGCCGCGACCCCCACCGTGGCCCCTCACGGCCGCGGCAGCGCCTCCTCGTGCAGTGGGAGTCGCCCAGGTCGTGGCAGTCCCGTCGATGAAGTGAGGCGCGCCATGGTTGCGCGGCTTCCTCGGCCGCACTTCCAATCGGCGGAGGTGCTGCTGGAGTTCATCATGTGGTCGGAGAACCCGGCCGGCACCTGGCTTCAGCTCCCGCGGTTCTTTGTCAGCGAACTGCCAGCCACAGGTCCAAGCGGTCTCTGGCTGCAGTCGGACGGCTACTGCGGCAAGGCTTCATGGGTCGCGGTGGAAGTCTCTATCGCAGGGAATGCAGCCCCGGCCCGTGGCTGGCAGATGTTTGCCCGCGTGCGCGGCCTGGGCAGGCGGTGTACCCTCCACTTCATGTACGATGGCGACGCGACCCTCTGCATGCGAGTATTTGGGAAAGATGGTCGCCGCGTCGGATGCTGCCCCAAGGACAACGAAGGCGACGAGGTGCTTGGCCTTGGCTACGGTCGTGACGAGGATGAAGGTGGCCTCGTCCTCTGCATTGGCTGTGCCTCGTCCAGTTACCGCGGCTCTCCTCCGGCGACAGCTCCAGGAGCGGTGGCTATGACCAGCCGCCGCACCCGCTTCGAAGGCGATAGCGGGTCGTCTCATCACCGCGCCCCTAGTGAAGCGCGAGGAGGGGTTTGGTTGAGTCCAGGGGGCACCGAGGGCCTACCCTCACGAACCGCCATGGGGGTGCGCACCACTTTTGTTTTGTTCTTTCCTTCTTGCATTTAATAAGAAACAAGTATGGGGCCCTACAGGGGTGTGCAACGAACCATGATTTCCAAGTCGCTATGTTATGTTTATCGTTCCTATGTCGTGTTGCAGTATCAGCGTTTTATGTAGGCGTGTAGAGATAACTTAGCTTGATGTGTCTGAAGTAGTTTCCGCCTCGTGAGGCGCACCTCTCCCAGTAGCTGGTGAGATCTCCTTGCCGTTGGCTTGGGAGGCGTCGAGGAACTACAAAAATTTGTTAAGAACCTCTTGTTCGTCCAAACCCATGTCGTAGGCGCGGCCGACCATGACCCAGAGCTCCGCATCACGGTACCCGAGGGGCACAGATTAATGGAGGAGCGCCATCTTGTGAGCTCGAGCGAGGATGCCTCGTGAAGAACAGGAAAAGCGCTCACGAGTGCACCCGTCCAGCCCCCTCGCGAGGCAGGTGAGAGAGAGTATGGGCGAAAACAAAGAACCGAGTGAAGAACAGAGGAAAAGGCGATCGAACCAAGATGACAAGAAAAACTAGAATGCGAACTTTCATTAAGAAAAAAGGGCAAGCCAACTACGAAACGCAAATGAAAAGCCGCGTCCAACACCTAGTCTAGTCTTCTCACCAGCATGGAGCTAAGTGCTGCCACTAGGACATGGGAGGGAGCCCCCGAGGCCCGAGGGCCGCACTCCTGAGATGTAGAGCCCCACTCATTATTACGTGAGAGTGTCACGAGTGGAGACCTTCACAAGCATGGGTCCTTGCTTCATAGGCGCTGGGCCTTGCTTCATGGGTAGAACTTCCGGAGGTGCTGGATGTTCCAGGCATTCTGGATGGGGATCCCGTCCTGCGTCTCCAGGCACGCGGCGTCAGGCCTGGAGACATGGGCGATCCTAAACGGGCCCTCCCACATGGGCGAGAGCTTGTGCAGCCCTTCCCTAGAGAGCACCCGCCTTAGGACGAGATCACCTACCTCGAGCGTCCTGGAGCGGACGCTACGACAATGGTACCGTCATAGCGCCTGCTGGCACCTTGCCGCTCGGAGGAAGGCTTCATGGAGGTGTTCCTCCCCCAGCACAAGGTCCATCCCCCGCATGGCGTCCTGCTGCGTCTCATCAAACGCCAGGACCCGCGCGGAGCGATGCTTGACCTTGTGAGGGAGAACCGCTTCTGCTCCATAGGCGAGGAAGTATGGGGTCTCTCCTGTTGGCTTGGTGGCGATGGTGCGGATGGACCATAGCACAGACTAGATCTCTTCGTGCCATCCCTTGCCGCAGGCCTCAAGCTTCTTCTTGAAGGTCCTGGTCATGAGGCCTCTCAGGACCTCCACGTTGGTGCGTTCGGCTTGACTGTTGCTCCTGGGGTGTGCCACCGAAGCGTAGCAGATCTGCGTTCCAAGGTTAGCAGAATATGTCTTGAAGAGGTTGCTAGTGAACTGCAAGCCATTGTCGATGATGATGCGATTAGGGACCCAAACCGGCTCATGAGACCCTTGATGAACTTGACCACAGATCTGGCCGGGATGGTGCAGACGGCTTCTACCTCCGCCCATTTGGTGAACTTGTCAATGGCGACGTAAAGGTAGCGGTAGCCCCAAGGCGCTCGAGGGAACGGGCCTAAGATATCCAGCCCCCAGACCATGAACGGCCATGAGAGCGGGATGGTCTGGAGGCCCTGAGCTGGCTGATGGATCTGCTTGGCGTGGAATTGGTAGGCCTCGCAGGACTTCACCAGCTCGGTTGCATCGGTGAGCACCGTAGGCCAGTAGAACCCGCTGGGAAACGCCTTGCCGACAAGGGTTCGTGACAATGAGTGGTGCCCGTAGTCTTCGCCGTGTATGTCGGCTAGCAACTCGCTCGCCTGTTTTCTAGAGATGCATCACAAGGAAAAATCATTTGGCCGCTTCCTGTATAACTCACCGTCCTGGATGCAGTATGCCGTAGCCTGTCAGGCCACGAGCTCCACATCCTCCTCTTTCTCCGGTAGCGTCCCTTGCGTCAGGTATTCCTAGAACTCCTTGGTCCAGCACCCGTCCTGGGGCTCAAGCGCCAGGAGTAGGCGCGCCCCCTAGGTCGGGCCGCAGGACGGGGCTCCCGAGGCAGGTATTTTGGGGAGCTCCTGCCGAGGCGGCGCCTGCCCCGAAAGCAGAGGTGCTGCCAACAGCTTGAAGAGCCGCTCCTCAAAGATGCCAGGCTCTTGGGGTTGTTTCTTGGACGCCCTTTTGGTGATGTCGTCGGCCTCCTTGTTGGTGCCACGAGGCACGTGCTGCAACTCTAGACCTAGGAAATGCTTTTCCATTTTGCGTACCTCCGCGAGGTATGCCTCAATGTGCTTGTCCTTCGGCTCGTATACCTTGTTGGAGAAGTTGACGAGGAGCTGCGACTCGCCCATGATGGTGAGGCGCTTCACCCCCAGGCCCACCGCGGCCTTGAGGCCAGCGATGAGGCCTTCGTACTCTGTGATGTTGTTGGAGACCTTCTCACCTTGCTGGAAGCAGAGCTGCACGGCATAATAGAGCTTGTCATGAGTTGGCGAGATGAGCACTGCTCTAGGTCCTGTGCCCTGGTGTGCAAACGCGCCATCGAAATACATGACCCAGCCATCTAGTGCTTCACTTCCCGGCGAGAGAGATCGGTCCTCGCCTGCTTCAAACCCCGGGGCATCAGTCCATTCTTCCACGAAGTCAATGAGCGCGCCCCCCATGATGACCCTAGTTGTACTGAACTACAGCTGGAATGCTTGCAGCTCGATGTTCCATTCGGCGACTCTTCCAGCAGCGTTGGGGCTCCTGAGTACCCTCTCCAGCGGGTAGGCCGAGACGACCTTGATTGGGTGACCTTGGAAGTAGTGCCACAGTTTACGCGAGGCCACCAAAAGTGCGAGCAAGAGCTTCTGAGGCATGGGGTACAGTGCCCTTGCATCCCGCAGTCCCGTGCTGATGAAATACACTGGGTGCTCGACGAGAGCGGGAACGTCGACGGAGCCTGTGCCTGCGCCTGCCGGAAGTTGGGGCGTCTCCTCAGGTGACGGGACCCCAAGAGCCCGGTCGCCTACTGGGGCCTCTGCTGGCCCACGAACGCTGCCTTGCTGGGCCTGGTCGCTCGTTGACGTTGCTGCAGCCTTTGCGGTGCCCTCTGGGTCCTATATCGCCTCCGCTGGGGGCACGGCACGGCACGACAGCCCCTTGGCCTGGCGCTCTTCCTGAACCGCCAGTAGAGTTGCGCTAGCGGAGTAGGGAGTGGCAGCAAGGTAAAGCTCCAGGGGTTCGAGAGGGCGAGGCGCCACCATCATCGGAGGGCTGGTCAGGTATCTTTTTAAGTCTTGAAACGCTTAGTCAGCCTTCGGGGTCCACTCAAACGGGCCCTTCTTCTTCATCAGCTTGAAGAATGGCAGGGCGCGCTCTCCCAGCTTGGAGATAAAGTGCCCTAGCGAGGTCACGCAGCCTGCAGCCTTCTGCATCTCCTTGAGAGTTTGTGGTGGGCTCATGTCTTCTATCGCCTTGACCTTCTCCGAGTTAGCCTCAATCCCCCTGTGGGATACGAGGAAGCCCAGTAGCTTGCCAGAGGGGACACCGAACACGCACTTCTCTGGGTTGAGCCACGGGACTACCTGGCGCAGGCTTGCGAAGGTCTCCTCCAGGTCTTGAATCAAAGTTCTTGCCTCCCGAGACTTTACCACAATGTCGTCGATGTAGGCCTCTACGTTCCTCCTAAGCTGCTGGCCCAAGGCGATGTGCATCAGCCGTTGGAAGGTCGCGCCTGCGTTGCGCAGCCCGAATGGCATGCAAGTGTAGCAGTACACCCCACACGGGGTCAGGAAGGTCGTCTTCTCTACATCCTCCACTGCCATCTTGATCTGGTGATAGCCTAAAAATGCGTCCAGGAAGCACAGCATGTCGCATTCGGCGGTGGAGTCGATGATCTGGTCGATGCACGGGAGCGGGAACAGGTCTTGGGGACATGCCTTGTTAAGGTTGGTGAAGTCAACACACATCCGCTCCTTCCCGCCTTTCTTTGGTACGACGACGGGGTTTGCTAGCCACTCGGGTACCGAACCTCATGAATGACACCCACTGCCTCCAGCTTGTGGGTTTCCTGGACGATGAAGGACTCCTTCTCTGTGGACTGTCGTTGCGCCTTCTGCTTCACAGGGCGCACATTGGGGCACACCCTCAAGTGATGCTCGATCACCCCTCTTGGGACTCCTACTAGCTGCTTGGGTTCCCAGGCGAATACGTCCTTGTTCGCACGCAGGAACCTCACCAATGCCTCCTCTTGATCTGGGTCGAGGTTGGCGCCTATGGTGAAGGTGGCTCCTGAGGACCCATCTTCCTCAACTAGCACCTTCTTGGTTTCGGCCCGATCTTGAGTGAACAACTGCTTCTTCTTTGCTGGCGCGGCCTCCTTAACCCCTGGGGTGGCCTTGCTGGCCGGTCACGCTGACGTAGTGGTTTTGAGGGCACACTTGAGCGCTGCCAGAGCCTCCTTGGTATCTCCAACTACAGTGAGGATGTCCTTGCTCCCGGACATCTTCTTGAGGTTGTAGGCCGGATGGGTCGCCACCATAAACTGAGCCAGAGCCGGGTATCCGAGGATGGTGTTGTATGGGAGGCTGATGCGGGCGATGTCGAAGTCGATCAGCTCGGTGCAGTAGTTGTCGCGGCGGCCAAAGGTCACGGGAAGGTGGATCTGTCCCAATGGGCTGGTGGAGCCGCTGCCGACCCCGGAGAAGGGCTTGCTGGGGCGGAGCCATTGGAGTGGTACATGAAGAAGGCTAAAAGCCTCCACAGAGAGCACGTTGAGACCGGGGCCGTCATCGATGAGGGTCTTGGTGACGGCTACGATGCAGATGGTGGGCATGCAAAGCATTGGGAGAATGCCCAAGCTGACGATGGTGACGGGGTGTTCCCCGGAGTCGAAGGTGAGGTCGGCCTTGGGCACCGCCCAACCGGGGGAGCTCCTTGCCGCACGGAGGTGGCACCAATCTGGCGAAAGAACGGCTTGGTGTGACGGTCCGAGGGCGTTGCTTGCGAGCCGCCGAGGAGGGCTGCTACGGCGAGAGGCGCCTGTGCCACGAAGCACGTGATGAAGAGACATCGCAGCTCCTCCTAGGAGGCCACTGAAGATCCTGGCAGGCTGAGCAGCCAGGCGCATGGCACACCGGCCAGGGCCAGGGGGAACCAGTTGGCCATGACCTGGTCGTCGCCTCCGGCTTCGAGGACGGCCTTCTCATACACCTGCAGGAAGGCTGCCGGATCTGCCGCGCCATCGTAGCGGGGCGGCATCTCTGGCTTGAACTTGCATGGCCACCGCACCTGCCGCAAGGTGTGGGTGAAGGCCCGGACACCTACGGCGCATCCGCAGGCGCCCGCCGGTCTAGATAGAGGGACGGCGTTTGCTATGGAGCTGGATGAAGCAAGCGGAGATCTCTCCCCCCTTGAGGGACGGCGCGCCAAATGTCAGTTTTGGGTTCCGGAAAAACCCTTGAGGTTCGCATGAAGATCTCTCCCCCTAGCTCACGCTCTCACCATGATCCGAGAGCTAAACACGTCGAACTTGCAGAACAAAGGACACAGGGTTTATACTGGTTTGGTCCACCATTGTGGTGTAATACTCTACTCCGGTGTGGTGTGGTGGATTGCCTCCTGGGCTGAGGATGAACAAGTACCAGGGATGAACAGCCTCCTAAGGAGAGGTGTTCTTGAGCTTGATGAGCTTGTGTGGTGGCCTTGGTGGAATGGGTCTCGTTTCAGATGAGATCCTCCCCGACTATGGTGGTGGCTAGTCCTATTTCTAGAGGCCCTAGTCCTTTCCCAAATGTAGGCAGGAAGCGATCCAACAACGGCCAAATTTGAAGGGAGACAACTAGTACAAGCTATCTTGACAAAAGGTGGTCTTCGCCTGCCAAAGGCTCTGGTGGTGACACCGTCCTGGGCTCCATGGTGACCTCCGTCCTGCCTTCCTGCTGGTCTTGGTCTTGTTGCACCGATATGGAAACCTTTGCCTGATGCCTCGGAACTTCATGCCTGCGCCTGTCCCTTTAGCACCAAAGAGGAAACGAGGACACTGCGTGCGCTGGCGCCCGCCTGGTGCCCCCTGGCCTTGGTCATCATGGCTTGCATCACAGGGACCTCGCGAGGTGCCCCCCGCCTTGATCTCTACGCCCCTCGCGAGCCATCCTGGTGAGGCCGCCCCCGAGGAGGTCTTGCATCGTCCGCCTCGCAAGGCTTAGATCCTCGTGAGGTTCTTGAGTGTTAGCTGATGAAGATGGGTCGTACAGGGCCGCTGGTGGAGCCACGCCGTGGGCCACAGGCAGGCAAGTCTGGGGAACCCCGTTCCCAGGTCACTGACAAGTGCTTCCTTATTAGCACAAAATAATTATTCCACCACCTGACAGCAGGGACCCACCGGACGGGCCACCGTATTTCAAGAAAAAAACGTTTCCCCCTGACTGCTGGGACCCACCAGCTACATCTTCACACAAATGGAAGTGCGTCCATATTATGGGAAAAAAATGATTCGCCCTGCTGACTGCTGGGACCCACCAGCTACATCTTCACACGCAAGGATGTGCCTGATAGTCAGGACCCACCTGGTCGAAGCGTACGTAGAGTTGTCATTCTGGTCGCGAACGTGTACGTACATACAATCGGTCTGTCTACAGGCTGCAGCGATGAACCGTGGCCGTGTAAGGAAGGACACATGTCGTAGTAGAGGTGCGCACATGTCATAGTAGAGGCGCACACGTAGCATGTATGCGTACGTACAACGGCCAGGGTGCAAGAAAGTAAATACGGCCACGTACGTACATATGGGCGGGGTCTCAAACGCCTACTCGCACATATATATACGGACGGCTAGGGCTTGTGTACATGGAGAGGCAACGGGCGGCAGCAACGGCGTCCTGTTCATCGGGCAGCGAACCGGCTGGGTCGGAACAGAGAAACAACGTCCTGTTCATCGGGAGGCAACCGACAGGGTCGGAATACGCCGTGTTCATCAGGAGCCAACCAGCTTGGACGGAACAATCGATGGGAAAGAGGCATGGCGTACCGCAGAACGGAGGAAACGGCCTTGTGTTCGATCGGCCACGGTCGAAACGGGATCCTGTTCATCGGGAGGGGTCTGGCATACCGTAAAATGGAGGAAATGGATCTCCTACGGTCGAAACGGGGTCCCGTTGATCGGCAGGGGTGTGGCGTGCCGCAAAACGAAGGAAACGACTTGTGTTGGAGCGCTATGGTTGCAACGGGGGTCCTGTTCATCGGGAGGGGTGTGGCGTACCGCAAAATGGGACTCCATGGGATACTGTTCATCTCCACCGTCGACTGCCTCCACGGGCTACTATTCATCTACTTTCGACCTCCTCCAGCCTCCACCTGCGACTGTTCATCCACGGGCTCCTGTTCATCCAGCCTCCACTGCGCGCTCCTCCATCGGCTACTGTTCGACCAGCCCTCTCCACGGGGTCCTGTTCAACTACCCCTCCACGGGCTACTATTCATCCAGCCCTCCACCAGCTACTGTTCAACCAACCCTCCACGGGGTCCTGTTCATCCAGCCCTCCACAAGGTCCTGTTCATCCAGCCCCAACCGCCTCGATCGGGGTCCTGTTCATCTAGCGGCAACGGCCTCTACTACCACGCGGTCCTGTTCATCCAACCCCCCCACCGGGAACTGTTCATCCATAAGCAGCATCAATCGACTTCAATTAGCAGCAGTAGCAAAGGAGTCACTCGGGTTCAGTTAACAGCAAGGGATCGATCGGTCGCTCGGGTTCAGTAACGTGTAGCCTACAGTGCAATCGCTTAGGTTCAGTTAGAGCCCAACGCCTCGCTCGGGTTCAGTTAGAGCCCAACGACTCGCACACACACGCATATGTACGAGAGAAACGCGCACGTCTTGGCCCCCGACTACCCACCCTAACCAGGAACTCCCCACATATTTTCCTCGCCCTCGCTTCTACCATGGTTTTTTCCGTCATGGACGGCCCAAAGAATGTCATGCAGTCGCGTCTCCGACCCGCCAAGGATGAAAAGCCCATTTTCTATCATTATTTTTTGTCAAGGAAGTAGGACCCCACCACATCTATGATGATATCGGGTTTTGTCACAATTATCGTCATAGAAGTGTCATAAGCATGACAGAAAAAAATTCGTTCGACCCAAAATGTCACGGATGTGTCCTTTTTTGTAGTTTAGGCACCCTCGGTGTAGTAGGAGTCATTGTCGATGGTGGCGTTTGTCTCCTGGGCTCCAACATCTTATCGCAACAACCGGGTATAGGGGAAAAGGGGGAAGCAAAGCAACCGTGAGTACTCATCCAAAGTACTCGCAACACTCACAGTAGATCTATACTACATATGCATCGGTATCAATGAAAGGGGTAGTATCTGTAGACTAGGCAGGAGAATGCCAGAATAAGAGGGGGAGAAGCTAGTCCTATCAAAGATTACGCTTCTGGCAGCCTCCATCTTGAAGGATATAGAAGAGGGTAGCTGGTAAGTTAACTAAGTAAAAATGTATAGCATAATCCTACCCGTCGATCCTCGCCTTCTCACCCTATGGGAAAGTAATCACCAAGTTATAGAACTTATGTGGGTGTGTTTTATTAAGTATCCAGTTCTAGTTGTCATGAGGTCGGAATACAACTGCAAGCATCCTGTTACCGTGGACACGACTATTCGAATAGATCAATCTTCCCTGCAGGGGTGCACCACATTACCCAACATGCTCGATCCCTCTGGCCGGGCACACTTTCCTGGGTCATGTCCAGCCTCAGAAGATCAACACATCACAGCCCTACCTAGGCCTAACATAGAGGTCAGCATGCTAGTCTAAGTCCTAAGCGCGCAGGGGTCTTGGGCCCATCGCCCGTTGCACTCTTGCATGTTGCGTGGGCGACCGGAAGCAGACCTAGCCCCCTTATACAAGTGCAGGTGTTCTAGTCCAATCCGGCGCGCGCCGCTCAGTCGCTAACGTCTGAAGAGCTTCGGCTAATACTACGATGTTGACTAACCATATCTTGTGCCATGTGGTTGTTAGCACGTATAGGTCAATGACCAACTCAGATCAAATATCCAAACTCGTTAAGCATGTTAATTGATGTAACCGCGGACGCCGGCCAAGGACCAGGCCCACCTCTCACATGGGTGGTCACAACCTGCCCCATCGCTCCGCCACATAGTAACACTCGGGGGCCTTCTGGAACCCAGGCCCATCACTACCTAGGTGGAACCACCTGTTCCTTCAGCCCCCACATCTGAACAATAACGTAAGTATGTAGTAGTATAAAGTATATACCCGTGATCACCTCCCAAAGTGATCACAACCTGATAGTATAGCATGGCAGACGGACAAGTATGAAGGGCCACTGATAGAAAACTAGCATCCTATACTAAGCATTTTAAGATTGCAGGTAAAGGTAACAACATAAGTAACAAAGACAGGCTATGTAGCAGAATAGGATCGTCCTAAAGCAGTAATAGCTACACTAATCTAATGCAAGTAGTAGAGAGAAGGAGTAGACGGTATCGGGATGATCAAGGAGATTTTGCTTGACTAGAAGTTCTTCTGAGAAGGAGGGGTCGTCAACACAGTAGTCGATCGGGGCAGCAGTGGCGTCAGTATCAAAGTCTACCAGAGAGAAGAGGGGGGAGAAACAATGAATACAGTGCAAACAGTGCAAACAGATGCATGTGATGCATGACATGACAATGAGTGGTGCTAGGTATGCCCTAATGCGGTACTAGGTGCTACTCGCGAAGGGGGGAAACATCCGGGAAAGTATCCCCACTATTTGGCATTTTTGGACAGATGAAACAGAGGGGGACGGTTGTATGTTCGCTATGTTAGGTATGTGTGGCAGACAAACAATGAGCGTATTCGGATTTGTCTCGTTTTTATGAGCAACTTTCATGTACAAAATATTTTCATCCGAGACATGGTTTATTTTATATTAATTTTCAGAGTTTTAATTCATTTCTGGAATTAACAGATTTAATTTAAATCAAAATCTAGTTTACTGCATCAGCATGATGTCAGCAGTCAACGTTCTGTTGACTGAGTCAAACTGACGTGTGGGTCCCACTGTCATTGTCACAGTTTGACTAAGCAGATAATTAGGATTAATTAACATGGTTAATCAATTCTTCAATTAATTAATTAATTAATTTTATTACTATTATTTTTAAAATTTCTTTTTGTGTTCTTTTTTCTTTTAATAAAAAGGGGCATGGGGCCCCCTTGGTAGTGGCCCATATGGCCATTAGATCGAGCACGGCTAACGGGCTCAGGGGCGGAGCCGGGTGTGGGTGCCGCCCGGGAGCTGGCTCCAGGCGCAGCTAGCCGTGGGGAAAGACGCGGCGAGGCCAGAGCGGGGTCGAGCGAGCGCTGGCTAGAGGCAACGGCTGGTGGACGCGGGTGCGAGACCGAGGCGGTCGCAGGCGAGCGAGTGGCGCGAGCGGCGAGCAGCAACGCAGCCCGGAGCGCAGCGAGGCAGTGGCTACGCGGGCATGGCAAGGGTGCGGCGGGCGAGCAAAGGCGAGGGTGAGTAGGTGCCAAGGCCCAGCGAGGGGGTTGCCCCCCTTTTTCATTATTTTATTTCTTTTCTTTTCCCTTTTTATTTTTCTTTTTTTCTGTTTTTATTTTAGATTATAATTATTTTAGTTTTACAAAATATAAAAGAAAGTCCTAATTTAGTAATAATGATTATGCTAGTGCCCCATTAATTTTGGGTAACTAAATAAATAGTTTACTATTTTATAAAATACAAAAGGCATTTAATTAATTCTTTGTCGTGGTTTCTATTATTTTAGTGCATTTAACCATTTTATGTAAATGTGGATTCCCCACCATAATTACTTATTATTTATTTGGCACATGTAGAACATTTTAGTTTTAATGTTTGAAATTTTTTGTTGTTTGCCTTTATTTTAAATATGAATTTGAATCGTTTTTGAACCATCACGAGATCCACAACAGTGATCGTCGTGACGTGGCGTCATTAGCAGGGAATTACTGTTGCTTAATTATCCGAGCGTTACAATTCTCCTCCACTACAAGACATCTTGTCCCGAGATTTAAGAGGTAGAAGGAAACAGTGTTGGGTAGTCATCATGCAGGCGATCCTCGTGTTCCCAAGTGGCTACGTCTCCAAAATGATGTGACCACTAGACTTTGAGGAACTTTATCGCCTTCTGATAGGTGTGGCGTTCAGCTTGGTCGAGAATGTGGACCGGATGCTCTTTATAAGAGAGGTCTTGTTGCAACTTGGGAACTAAATGATCCACTACTCGGATTGGGTCCTTGAAGCAGCGGTGGAACTATGACACGTGTAACACATCGTGAACCTAAGAAAGGTTCGGCGGAAGCTCCAATTGATATGCCACTTTTCCATGCTTTTTGAGAATAGTGAATGGATCAATATAGCGAGGAGCAAGATTGCCTTGATCTCGAAGCGGTGAGCACCATTCAACGGTGAGACTCGAAGATAAGCCTTTTTGCCAGGTTGATAGACCATGTCCTTATGATGACAGTCATACTAACTTTTATGATGTGACTGAGTAGTCTTGAGATTCTAGCTAATGATGCGGACTTGTTCTTCGTGTGTTGGATAATATTCGGACTATAGAGGGACATTCCTTAGTTTCTAACCAGTTTAGAGGGGTTCGACACTTCCGTACATACAAGACTTCAAATGGGGTCATCTTCAAACTGGCTTGATAGCTATTGTTGTAAGGGAACTCAGCATACGGGAGAGATTCCTCCTATTTCTTGCCAAAGGAAATGACGCAAGCTCGAAGCATGTCTTCGAGAAATTGGTTGACGCATTCAACTTGGCCCTGAGACTGAGGGTGGAATGCAGTGCTGAAAGACAGATGAGTTCCCATAGCTTCCTGGAAACTTGCCCAGAATCTTGAACGGAATAAGCTACCACGGTCTGAGCTGATTACGAGTGGAATACTGTGAAGTGAAACAATTCTGGAAAAGTAGAGGGTTGCCACACGACTAGAAATGATCGTTTCTTTGACGGCGAGGAAATGTGCGACTTTGGAGAGCCGGTCAATGACGACAAGATAGCATCATTACCCCTTCAACAATTTGGGAAAACCAGTGACAAAGTCCATCTCAACACAGGCAGGAGTCGGTCTACTTGTCTCGGACGTGATGCCTATATACATGATCATACATAGATATTCTCATAACTATGCTCAATTCTGTCAATTGCTCAACAGTAATTTGTTCACCCACCGTAGAATACTTATGCTCTCGAGAGAAGCCACTACTGAAACCTATGGCCCCCAGGTCTATCTTTATCATATTGATTTCCTACTACTTAGTTATTTTGTCGGGTAGTAGGTGCGACATATGCCAACGGGTGGCTTATCTGTGTGGGAACCAGTAAGACGTCGCCGGTGCCTGGAAGCGGGATGAGGCGTAGACACGCACGCCGGCGGCTCTTACCCAGCTTCGGGGCTCTCCGAAGAGATAACACCCCTACTGCTGCTCTGCGGGGTCTCCGCATGCTCGCTAGATGAATCAAGTAGCTACACAATGCTCCTTGAGCTGTTTGGGGGACGAGGAGGAAGAAAGGGCACTGCTAGCCTGCTTCTTCTCCTTGTATCGTCTCTAGAACTAGCGGGGGGTCGAACCCTTTGCATGGGTGCCCCGGGGGGTTTATATAGGCCTACCCCCTGGGGGTACAATGGTAATCCGGCTGGGCGCGGGGCCCAGCCGTCTGTGACTGCACTCGCCGGCTTCTGCGCCGACTGCTGGGGCCCGCCGGCTGGTGGGTCCCGCCGGCTGTCAACTCCTTGGTCACTGTGGCTTCATCTTGCTGACGTGAGCTTCATCGTGGTAGGCGCGGCTACAGTACCGCCGCCTGCCGGGTGATCGCTGTAGCCTTACCGCGTCTTGTCTCCTTAATGGGGCGTCCTCTTCGAGGGAAGCGGCGAACCGGCTGGCGGAGCCGGCTCCGTCTTGGGCCGGCTGGTTGGAAGCGCGGCCGCCTTCGGCCGCCTCCCTGCTCTAAGGGGCCCACCGCCTGTGGGCCACGCTGGCGGCCCGTCGTGGGTGACGCCAAGGTCAACATGGCAACAGTGCTGCGCCGGACGGGTCATGCCTACCTCGTACGGCGCACTGTGCCAGGCGTGCTCCGGGATTCGGGGGTGGCAGGCTCTTCTGTAGCCATACCCCGTCGCACCGCCGTTAGGTGGGTGCAAACTTTGTGGGTACGGTCTTGACTACTTTATGGGGAGCCGGCTTGAAGGAGTCGGCTTTCTCGTAGCTGGCTTCTTGGAGTCGGCCCTCTCATGAAGGTTGAAGTCGGGCCGCCTTCCCAAAGCCGGCCTAGATCGCAGCCGGCGGGGGGAAGGCGGCCCCGTGTCTTGGATTTTTGAGAGCCGGGCGGGCTCGTAATTTTTGCAGAAGTGCCAGGGGAAGCCGGCTAGGCTACCCATGGCCATTTACTCCGACAGTAGTCCCCGAAGCTGATCGAGCTCCGAGGTGAACAAGGGGACGAGAAGCTTGGTCAGCTTCCTATCCGGAGAGCCGGCTTCGCGGGCGTACGCCGACTTCTGATAACCCGCGTGAGCGGGAGGAGAAGGGGCCTGCATGCTGACCACGGGCCCTCTTGCGGCCACGTGGCGGCAGGATTCTGCGAGCACACGCGCCCGATGGGACGCCGCCGCAGGCCCGGGCCCGCCACTCACGAGCCTCGGTCCGGGCGCGGATCTCCCGTGGCCCACAGGGCCGCTCGCCTTCTCAAGGCAGTTTCGCCTCGCCATTAAGGATCGGTAATCGTGGGGCGTGGGAAGTGGGCATGATCGACCCCCACGCTTCCCCACGCCCCGCCTCCTCGACTCCGTCACATGAGCCTATAAGTAGGGGGAGGAGAGGGAGCGACAGAGGTTCGCGCGCCCCCTCCCACTCCGTCCCTCCTAGCCCTCGTCTCCTTGCTCTCGCTGCCGCCGCAGCCTCCTCCTCAACGCCGTCGCGTCTCCACGCCACCTCGTCGCCATGGCACTGTCAAGCTCCTGGGACGGCTCCAACGTCCACGAGGATCACGTGGAGTTCCTTCGCCAGACCCGGCGCCTGCCCGGCGCCGACCGCGTTCAGGTCCGTCTGGCGCCCGAGAGGGAGATCTCGCCAGCGCCGGAGGAGGGCGAGCGGGTCGTCTTCCGCTCGCACTGCCTGCACGGCTTCGGCCTCCCGGCGAGCGGGTTTCTTCGTTCCTTCCTCGACTTCTACAACCTCCAGTCGCATCACCTCACGCCCAATGCGGTGATGCTGCTGTCGGCCTTCGTCTCCCTCTGCGAAGGCTTCTTGGGGCTGCTCCCCACCCTGGAGCTCTGGGGAGAATTCTTCCAGAGCAAGCTCGGCACGGTCGTCGCCGGCGTGCCCGCCCCCTGCGGAGCCTTCATCGCCATGAGGAGGGCGAGCGAGAACAATCCGTTCCCGCCCATCCCCCTGATCCAGTCGGTGAAGGTCTGGCAGAGATCTTACTTCTATGTGAAGAACGTCGCTGAGTAAGAAGACTACATCAACTTGCCGGCTTACGTAGCCGGCCCGCCGGCTGGGAGGCAGCCCTCGTGGAGCTTCCGATCCCGGTCGTTGTCTCCGGCCGGGAACGCCGCCATCTCCCGGCTTTGGGTGCTCATTCAGCCGGAAGGCCTGCGCGGAGCCGACTTGGTGGCCGCCTTCGTGGAGCGCCGGATCCTTCCTCTCCAGAGCCGGCCCCACATGATGTGTCAGATGAGCGGCCGGTTCGACCCAAGCCGGCTCAGCACATGGGAGATGCCCCACGCGGAGGTGGCGCTTATGGTTAATTACATCGCCAATTGCAAGCTCAGCGGGGACTGGCAGTACGGCAAGGCGCCATACTCTCGCGCGAATCCTCCACCCATGGTAAGCTTCTCTCTTTATCCTCTTTTTCATCATCAGCCGGCTTCGCGACGGCCGGCTTCTGACCTTCCGGCTCTCTATGCAGAACCCTCTTCTCCCGCCGCTGGCTGGGGCGGCAGGGATCGAGCGCCAGTACGTCCCCGACCGCACGGTGGATGATGTTGATGACCCGGACTTGGGGGCGGCCGCCATGGAGGACGCCGTCGTGGGGGACAGCACCGAGCCCGGAGGCTCGAAGTTCACCGCGAGCTTCGAGGACTGGCCGGATGACTTCGAAGCCGAAGTCGTCCCGCGCCGCCAGCCGGCGGCCGACCAACAGGGCGCCGGCTCGTCCGTCGCGCCGGCTGCCGGCGGCGCGCAGAAACATCGGGCAAAGAAGTCCAAGCCCTCCGCCGCGGCGACGAAGCGAGAGGAGGCGGCCGCGAAGGCGGCCCACTTCCGCAAAGCCGTGAAACAGCCCCAGGCGGTCTCGGCGTAAGTTTTTAACCGCTTGCCGTAGTCTCGACGTTGTTCTTTTTTATTCAAATGCACTCTTAGCTTTCTTCGTTTGCTGGACAGGGCGCCGCTTTCTCTCGAGCGGGGCCCAGGCGGCTCTGTCGTGGGGCCGGCTGTAGGTTCTTCGAGCTCCCGCCGCGTGGACCCCCGCGCCAATCTTAGGGAGGCCACAGAGCGGAACGCCCGCGAAGCGCGGGAGGAGCGCGAGGCGGCGGAGAAGGCGGCCGCCCAAGCGGCAAAGGGGCAGGCTGAAGCCGTAGCCAAGGCCCAGAAGGAGGCGGCTCCTGCAGAGACGGAGGCGGAAAGCTCGCGCAGTCAGCCTCCGCTGCTCGTCGTTCCCCTCCGAGCCGTGGCCCCCAACACCCCGTTGCCCATGGCGGAGGAGATCATCCAAGACCCGATGCTGTTGGAGAGGGAGGAGGATCCCGTGGTCTTGGCCGGGAGAACGCCGCCTGCGGCGCCAACCGGGGCGGGCCAAGGCGGTCGATCGCCAGCGGCGCCGGAGGAGCCGGCCGGAGGTGTGCCAGGGAGCCGGGCCGGCCTCAAGGTGCAGCTGGCGACGGGCCGGCGTGCTGAAGGAGGCGCCGCTCCGCCGGAGTCGCGCCGAGCCGCGGGCACAGGCCAGCCGGCAGGAGATCTGGAGGTGGCCAGCTCCGCCGTGTCCGAGTGGACTCCCATCGGGGGGACCGGCGAGCTAGAAGCAGCGGCTCAAGGGGTCCGAAGCCGGCTACGAGCTCAAGCCGCCCTGCTGCAGTAGCTTAATCAAGAGTTCTCGTCGACACGAACCTCTGTCCGGGTAAGTCCTTCGCTCTTGGCTACTTTGCTTTCTTGATTTCTTCCGTGGGGGCGCGTCAGCGCACCCACTGGGTGTAGTCCCCGAGATTCGGGCCGACTGCTGCGCAGTCGGGTCGGATCTTTCTCGACGGCCACCTCACTTTGCTTTCTTTCTAAACTTTCAGGAATACCACAACCTTCGCGTTGCCGCCTTCGACTCCCAGGCTCGAGAGCTGAGCCGGCGGACCAACGACCTGGCCGACAGCCGAAGTAAGTACTTGGTTTGTTTGTCTCCTGTGGGGGCGCGCCAGCGCACCCACTGGGTGTAGTCCCCGAGATTCGGGCCGACTGCCGCGCAGTCGGGTCGAATCTTTCTTGACGACTCCTTTCTTATTGATTTTTCTTCTTCTTTGTCTTTAGGGGCCAACGCCGACTTGAGGAAGGAGCTTGGCGAAGCGAAGGCCGCCCTTTTCGCCAAAGAGGCCGAGTGCACTGCCTTGGCTCAGGAACGGGATCGCCTGGCCAAGAAGATGGCCGACCAAGAGGGGAGCCACAAAACGGCCCTTCAGGCGGCGAAGGAGAGCGAAGCCGCCGTGCTGGCGGAGTATGAGATAGCGGCGGCGACCTGGTCCAAGACCCGGCGAGGCCTGGAGGAAGGCTACGGCCGGATTGAAGACTTGATCGACGGTAAGCTGCTTTCCACGGCCTTCCCCCGTCCCTTGTCGTCTGGGTTTTTTTGACTTATCTTGGACTGCTGCTTGTTGTTTCTTGCAGATTACTTCCCGGGCTACTCCGTCTTCGCTGCCCAAACCATCGAGGCTCATCGCGAAGCGCGCCGTCAAGCGGGGGCCGACATTGCGCCGGATGCAAACCGGACCCTTGAGGAGCAGCTTCTGGCTGTCCAGGCGCGGCTGCAGCCGGCCCACCGGATGCTCCGCCGGCTCCAACGTGTGGGGGCGCAGGTGCTGGCCGCCCTCTGGCCTGGCGAGACGATCCCCCGCACCCCAAGCCGAACTGCCGACTGGCTGGAAGTCGCAGTCGGACGCTTCGAGGCTTGGAAGGCGTCAGCCGCCCGCCTCGGAGCCGGGCGGGCGTTGGAATTCGTACGGGCTTGGTACCCAGGACTGAGCCTGGACCAGCTGCGTACTTGGCGGATGGAGGCCGACGCGGAGCTGGAGGAGGTGAGGCCGGCTATCGCCCAGCGAGCCTCAACGATCGCCGAGTGCACCGACATCAGCGTTTTCGCACCTGAAATCGATGATGACGGTGTCGCGCAGCCGGAGGAGTGGTTCGGGCTGAACCCGGCGGTGGGCGAGGACTCGGCGGAGGAGATCGCCTCCAGCGACGAGGGCGAAGAGAACGAAGATGACGACGGCGGAGACGTCGAGCCGGCTGGTGGAACAACCAGCCGACCTCAGGCCGACCGTGCCTCCAGCAACGAGGCGCGTGGAAGCGCGCCTTCTGCGGGAGGCGGCGACCAAGCCGAAGTTCGTCAGCCGGCCGCTCCTTCAGCCGGCGCGACCGTCTCCGCCAACCAGTCGGCCGCTCCGCCAGCCTGACCTGCCGTCTTTATCTTTCATGCTTTGTTGTCTTTGAACAATCTTTGGTTAAGTTTCGCAGTTCCACCCACTGGGGGTGTATCCAAACTATGTTGAATGTTGGCCTCTTGGAGGTCTTTTTATGTAAATATTATCACGTGCATGTTTGGTTTCCATTCACGTATGCTTGTTTGTCCTTAGGCTTTTCCTTTGCCGCCTTCCCTCTTTGGGGAGGCAAGTACTTGAGCTTTCTTGGATTTAAAGTAAAGTGAATGGAAACCGGCCGGCGGGCTACTCTGGTAGCCGGTCGGCGGTGCGGGAAAAACCGGCTTTGTTATATTAGTCCGCTAGTCCCTAGCCGTTTTTCGTGTGGGCGGTCGTTTCTACCTTTGACCCTTGCCAGTCGGGCAGCCGATTCTTCGAACTGCGACTTTGGCAAGGGAAGGCTTGAGAGCCTGCACACTACTTGTCTGACTGCAGGTAGGACTTCTAATATAACTTCAGTCGGCCAGTCCCCGAGCCGACTAGGCGGACTCGGTGCCGGACAGAATAAGTAAATGGTGCGACAAGCATGATATTTTCATTCATAAATAAGGGATGGCAGTCCCCGAGCCCTCCTCGGGGAGCCTATTGTCTTGTACTTAATACAAAAGTTAGCGTGATACATACTGCCTTTCAACTGTAAAATCTTCGAAGGAGGTTGGCGTTCCATGGCCGTTCCGACTCCTTGCTGGAGTCGTCTCTTTTGCGTGCCTTCGGCTTCTGTGCGTCGATCAGGTAGTAGGAGTCGTTGCCTAGAGCTCTGCTGATGACGAAAGGGCCTTCCCAAGGGGCTGAGAGCTTGTGCTGGCCGGCTGTTCGCTGAATCAGCCGGAGCACCAGGTCGCCCTCTTGGAAAGATCTTGGCCTGACCTTCCGGCTGTGATAGCGGCGCAAACCCTGCTGGTAAATTGCAGACCAGCTGAGAGCTAACAGCCGGCTTTCTTCCAGCAGGTCGACGCCGTCTTCTCGTGCTTCCTTGGCCTCCGCTTCCGTGTACATGGTTACTCGAGGCGAGTCGAATTCGATGTCAGTTGGGATGACCGCCTCGGCACCGTACACAAGGAAGAAGGGGGTGAAGCCGGTTGACTTGTTGGGTGTAGTGCAGACTCCAGAGGACAACCGGCAGCTCATCGAGCCAACAGCCGGCCGAGCGCTCCAGAGGTACAACCAATCGGGGCTTGATGCCGGAGAGGATGAGGCCGTTGGCTCGCTCGACCTGGCCGTTTGACTGCGGATGGGCGACAGACGCTAAGTCCAGCCGGATGCCTTGGGCTGCACAGAAACGTGCCAAGGCTCCTTTGGCGAAATTCGTGCCATTGTCGGTGATGATGCTGTGCGGCACGCCATACCGAGTTGTTATGTCTGCGATGAAGGTCACGGCAGTCGGCCCATTCAGCTTCTTGATCGGCTTTGCTTCAATCCACTTGGTGAACTTGTCCACGGCGACAAGCAGATGCGTCATGCCGCCGCGCGCCGTCTTGAATGGGCCCACCATGTCCAGTCCCCAAACGGCAAAGGGCCAAGTGAGGGGAATGGTCTTGAGTGCCGAGGCCGGCATGTGTTGCTTGGAGCTGAAGAGCTGGCATCCCTTGCAATGCTTGACTAGTTCTTTGGCGTCGTCCAAAGCAGTCGGCCAGAAGAAACCATGGCGGAAGGCTTTGGCGACAAGTGATCTTGAGGCCGCATGGTGGCCGCACTCTCCTTGGTGAATGTCTGCGAGGATTGCAATGCCCTTCTCTTGCTCGACGCATCGCTGGAGGACTCCGGTGACGCTGCGCTTGAGTAGTTCTCTGTTGACGATCGTGTACGCTCCGGCTCGACGCTGGACTTGTCTTGCTTCTGTTTCGTCAGCCGGCAGGTCTTGGTTCACTAGGAAGTTGAGGATGGACTGAGCCCAAGACGGAGCCGCGATTTCTTCTACTGCTAAAGTGGCTACTGCCACTAGAGTGGGCGGGCTGGGCGGTGAGGTGCTGGAGTCGGACGCCGGCTGTAGTGCTGGTGCAGTCCTCGGGCCGGCTACCGCAGTCCCCGAGCCGGCTGCCGAAGTCCCCGGGCCGGCTACAGGGGTCTTGAGGTCGGCTACTTGATTCTTCAAGCCGGACCTGGCCGCGTCGGGGTCAGGCGGCACGAAGATGGAATCGGATTCCAGAGACGGCTGGATAGACGGCTTGAGTAGGCGTTGTAGAGCGACGCCGGTTGGAATTGCTTGCCGGGTGGAGCCTATTCGGGCCAAGGCATCGGCTGGCTCGTTGTCGGCTCGAGGTACGTGGAGGAACTCGCACCCTTCAAAGTATCCGCTGAGTTGTTGGACCAAGAAACGGTAGCTCGCCATGTTCGCGTCCTTGGCGTCCCAGTCACCGGATGACTGCTGGACTACCAGGTCCGAGTCGCCATAACATAGGATCCGGCGAATGCCAAGCTCTTTGGCAAGCCGGAGCCCGTGTATGAGCGCCTCATACTCGGACACATTGTTGGAGGCGGCGAAGTGGATCTGTAGCGCGTATTTGAGCTTGTCGCCTTTGGGAGAGGTAAGGACGATGCCGGCTCCCAAGCCGGTGCGCATCTTGGACCCGTCGAAGTGCATGCACCAATGGGTGGAGTCCGGAGCCGGCGGCAGGTACTGGGTCTCGGCCCAGTCGACGAGGAAGTCGGCCAGCGCTTGGAACTTGATGGCGGTGCGGGGCTGGTAGAAGATTGTGTAAGGGGCCAACTCGATTGCCCATTTCGCGACCCGGCCGGATGCATCCCGGCTGCCTATGATCTCGGCTAGCGGGGCAGTGCATATGACCGTGACGGGATGCTCTTGAAAGTAGGGCTTCAGTTTCTTGGCGGTGAAGTACACGCCGTAGCACATCTTTTGATAGTGAGGGTAGTTCTGCTTTGAGGCGGACAGCACCTCGCTCAAATAATACACCGGCCTCTGGACCGGCTGGGCTCGGCCTTCTTCCGGGCGCTGGACTACGATGACGGTGCTGACCACCCGGCTGGTTGCAGCGATGTAAAGGAGCATGGGCTCTTTCTCAGTCGGCGCCGCGAGGACAGGCGGCGTGGCCAGCATCTTCTTCAACTCATGGAAAGCTTGGTCGGTCTGGTCGTTCCACTCGAAGTGAGTGCTCTTCTTCATGAGGCGGTAGAGGGGGAGGGCCTTTTCTCCGAGCCGGCTCATGAAGCGGTTCAAAGAGGCTAGGCACCCGGTGAACTTCTGAATGTCTCGAAGCTTGGTGGGGATCGCCATTCTCTCGATGGCCTTGATCTTCGCTGGGTTGCATTCAATGCCGCGTTCGGAGACCAGGAAGCCTAGGAGCTGGCCGGCCGGCACCCCGAACACGCATTTCTCGGGGTTGAGCTTGATTTGGAACCGGCGCAGGTTCTCAAATGTTTCCGTGAGGTCTTCCAGCAGGGTGCCACGCTTCTCCGTCTTCACCACGATGTCGTCCACGTAAACGTGGGCATTCCTGCCGAGCTGCTTGAGGAGGCACTTCTGCATGCAACGCTGAAAGGTGGCACCGGCATTTCTCAAGCCGAATGTCATAGTCAGGTAGCAGAAGGCTCCGAACGGCGTGATGAAGGCGGTCTTCAGGCGGTCATCCGGGTCTAGCTTTATCTGGTGATATCCAGAGTAAGCATCCAAAAAACTCAGCAGCTCGCATCCGGCCGTGGAGTCTATCACTTGCTCTATCCTTGGCAGGGCGAAAGGATCTTTGGGGCATGCTTTGTTGAGGCTTGTGTAGTCTATACACATGCGCCACTTGTTATTCTTCTTCAACACAAGGACCGGGTTGGCGAGCCACTCTGGAAAGAAAACTTCCATGATGAAGCCGGCCGCCAAGAGCTGGGCTATCTCCTCCCCTACAATCCTGCGCTTCTCCTCTGACAGCCGGCGAAGGGGTTGTCTGACCGGCTTCGCGCCTTGTCGAACATGCAGTTTGTGCTCGGCGAATTTCCTCGGAACACCCGGCATGTCCTTGGGGGACCATGCGAAGATGTCCCGATTCTCACGGAGGAAATCGGCGAGCTCGCCTTCCTATTTGCTGTTCAGGTTTGCCCCGATGACGGCAAACCTCTCCGGACGCTCGGGGTCAAGAGGTATCTTCTTCGTCTCCTTGGCCGGCTGAAAAGACCCTTGAGTGTCATGCTCCTTGGGGTCGGGGGACACGGCCGACTGCTTGCCGGCCATGGCCACGACTCGGTCCAGCATCTTCTTCTCTTCAGCGATCACAAGGGACTCGGCCAGCCGGCTGCTGGCCGCGGCGCACTCGGAGGACTTCTTGTAGTCGCCGGCTACGGTGATGACGCCTTTGGTGCTTGGTATCTTCATCTTGAGGTATGCATAGTGGGGAACCGCCATGAACTTGGCCAAGGCAGGTCGGACCAGCAATGCATGGTAAGGGCTCTCCAGGTCCACCACCTCAAACCAGATCGCTTCCCGGCGGAAATGCTCCTTGTCCCCAAAAAGTACATCAATCTTGATTTTGCCAATGGGGGCGCAGGACAGGCCGGGTACGATGCCGCGGAACACTGTCCGAGTGGGCGTGAGCTGTTTTGTCTTGACGTTCAACTTCTCCAGGGTGTCACGATACAAGATGTTGATGCTGCTCCCGCCGTCTATCAATACACGAGAGAAGCGGGCGGCGCGTCTGTCCGTTGCAAGGGTGGCTTCCAGGACCAGAGCATAAGAGCCGGGAGATGGCATCACCTCCGGGTGGTCGGCCCGGCTCCAGCTGATGGGCTTTTCTGACCAATGCATGTGCTCAGCGGGGTTGGCAGCAACCACGCTGACTTCCTGGTGCTCTCGGCGTTTGCTGCACCGGTCTTCGGGCTGGCTGGTGAAGACGACGTAGGTTGCTTGCTCATCAGGGAACTCGTCATGCACGGCTCCGACTGTGGGCCGAGTGGCCGGAGGCAGCGGAGGCGGAGGCGGCGGGCCGGCAGGCGGAGGCGGCAAGAGCCCCTCGCCTTTAGAGATTCGGGTGAGCCAGTTGCACTTCCGGGTCGTGTGGTTGGACGGCTTCGCGCCGCTGTGGAACTTGCAAGGGGCGTCGAGGGTTTCCTCGTAGGAGAAGGCGAGCTGCCAAGCCGGCCTGCCGCCCTTGGGCTTTTTGGGCGCCGGTCGTTCTTCAGGCGGCGCATCTTCGACCGTGGCCACCTGCCGGCTAGCGGGAGGCGGCGCAGGGCCCTTGCGCTTGCTGTCGTTCGAGTTGGGGTGTCGGCCGGGCTCTCCAGCCGGCGTATTGGGCGCCGGGTTGAGCACCTTCCCGGATGCGTCTACCCGAAGCTCGGTCTTCATCGAGGAGTCGGCGGTGGCGTACTTGTCCGCTATGTCCAGCAGCTCGTCGAGAGTAGCCGGCTCGTCGCAGAGGAGCTTGTGCTTGAGGAGGGTGCCTTCTCGGCATCCGGCTGTGAAGTACTCTATGGCTTGTACCTCGTGCACTCCTTCGTAGGAGTTGCGGAGCTCGGCCCAACGCGTGAGGTAATCGTGGGTGGACTCGGCGGGGCCTTGCACGCACAAGGAGAGCTGTCTGGGCTTGGGAGCCCGCTTGTAGGTGCTGGTGAAGTTGCGGATGAAGGCTTCTGTGAAGTCTAGCCAACTGTTGATGCTACGCGGCTTGAGGCTGTTGAGCCAAGTCCGCGCCGTGCCTTGCAGCATGAGGGGCACGTACTTCACGGCGACTCGCCGGTTGCCGTTGGCTATGCTAACTGCGGTGGAGTAGTCGATCAACCAATCTTCCGGCTTCACGGAGCCGTTGTACTTGGGCGTGTCTCTTGGGAGCGAGAACCCTTTGGGAAAGGGCTCGTCGCGGATGCGGGGGCCAAAGCAAGGTGGGCCGACATCGTCTTCTTCTTCCAATGCCAGGGATCGTGCCAGGCGGTCGAGCCGATGGCGGGCATCGTTCTCGCCGATTCCTTCGCGGCGGCCCAGTCGGCCGCTGAGAGTCGGGTGCGCCACTGGCGGTGAGGCGGGGTATCTCTCTCCACGGGGCGGAGGCGGAGGCGGGTCGTCCCACCACTCCATGGCTCGGGGATAACCGTCCGCGTCCCGCTCGATGGGGATCCGGGTCCGGCCGTGGCTGGTAGCCGGCTCCTTCTCGCGTCGCGCGCGGGTATTGCTCGGAGTCGGCGTCCGGGACGTCGCGCCCTGCTCTCGGCGCGGGGGAAGGCTTTCCGCGCGAGCGTCGGCTTCGTGCCGCTGCGTGGCGGCGTCGATCAACTGCTGGATGCGCCGGGCCATGTGGGGAAGGTCTTCGGGCTCCAGGCCGTCCAGCTCGTCTACGGCCGCCTGGGCGGCACGCAAGTTCTCGAGCGGAGTGGCATAGACCGGGCGGTCGACTCCCAGCGCGTCGGCGATGACGGCGCCGCGTTGCTTGACAAGGCCGGCCCGGCTTGGCCCGCTCGGGGCCGGCGTGCCGAAGGCGGCGCGGTCAGCCTCGCGCTGGTAGGCCTCAGTGAGGTGTCTTACGGAGGCCAGCCTCCGGCCCTCTGCGAGGAGGGCGAGGCGGCGTGCTTCCAGGGCTTCGTCGTCGGCGTCGGCCGGGAGAGGAGCGGACAGGTCATGGGCCGCCGCGCGCGAGGCGTCGCGGGCGCTCTCGTCGGCCGGGCCGCTGTGGCCGACAACCATCACTTCGGCGGCGACAGCATCGTGGCCGTCGGCTCGGGGAAGCGGGTCGTTGTAGATCGCGACGTTGGCGGGGAAGGCGCCGTAGGAGGCCGTGTCGGAGTCGACAGGCATCGGGTCGGTGGAACCAACCGACTCCAGGTCCGCAGCGGGCTCGCTGGAGACATGGAGCTGGCCGAGAAAGTTGGCGAGGCGGTCAGCGCCTGCATCGGAGGCGAGCTCGTCGGGGAGATCGGCGAGGCCGCTTGCCGCGCAGATGTTGGTGACGTCTTGCAGCGCGTCGGGGCAAGCGCCATCGGGCGTGCCGAGCTGGCTACGCTCGCTGGGGAGGAAGAGGGTTCCCGTCCAGAACAGGTCTCCGGACGACGGTGCGCCTGGCCCCACGGTGGGCGCCAAATGTCGGGTAGTAGGTGCGACATATGCCAACGGGTGGCTTATCTGTGTGGGAACCAGTAAGACGTCGCCGGTGCCTGGAAGCGGGATGAGGCGTAGACATGCACGCCGGCGGCTCTTACCCAGCTTCGGGGCTCTCCGAAGAGATAACACCCCTAGTGCTGCTCTGCGGGGTCTCCGCATGCTCGCTAGATGAATCAAGTAGCTACACAACGCTCCTTGAGCTGTTTGGGGGAGGAGGAGGAAGACAGGGCACGGCTAGCCTGCTTCTTCTCCTTGTATCGTCTCTAGAACTAGCGGGGGGTCGAACCCTTTGCATGGGTGCCCCGAGGGGTTTATATAGGCCTACCCCCCGGGGGTACAATGGTAATCCGGCTGGGCGCGGGGCCCAGCCGTCTGTGACTGCACTCGCCGGCTTCTGCGCCGACTGCTGGGGCCCGCCGGCTGGTGGGTCCCGCCGGCTGTCAACTCCTTGGTCACTGTGGCTTCATCTAGCTGACGTGAGCTTCATCGTGGTAGGCGCGGCTACAGTACCGCCGCCTTCCGGGTGATCGCTGTAGCCTTACCGCGTCTTGTCTCCTTAATGGGGCGTCCTCTTCGAGGGAAGCGGCGAGCCGGCTGGCGGAGCCGGCTCCATCTTGGGCCGGCTGGTTGGAAGCGCGGCCGCCTTCGGCCGCCTCCCTGCTCTAAGGGGCCCACCGCCTGTGGGCCACGCTGGCGGCCCGTCGTGGGTGACGCCAGGGTCAACATGGCAACAGTGCTGCGCCGGACGGGTCATGCCTACCTCGTACGGCGCACTGTGTCAGGCGTGCTCCGGGATTCGGGGGTGGCAGGCTCTTCTGTAGCCATGCCCCGTCGCACCGCCGTTAGGTGGGTGCAAACTTTGTGGGTACGGTCTTGACTACTTTATGGGGAGCCGGCTTGAAGGAGTCGGCTTTCTCGTAGCTGGCTTCTTGGAGTCGGCCCTCTCATGAAGGTTGAAGTCGGGCCGCGGGGGGGAGACGGCCCCGTGTCATGGATTTTTGAGAGCCGGGCGGGCTCGTAATTTTTGCAGAAGTGCCAGGGGAAGCCGGCTAGGCTACCCATGGCCATTTACTCCGACATATTTCCTTTGCTATTTACTTTGCCTTTATTTTACTTTCCGCCTTTTATCATAAAAATACCAAAAATATTATCTTATCATATCTATCAGATTTCACTCTCGTAAGTGGCCTTATAGGGATTGACAGCCCCTATTTGCGTTAGTTGCGAGGATTTATTTCTTTTGTGCAGGTACGAGGGACTCGCGCGTAGCCTCCTACTGGATTGATACCTTGGTTCTCAAAAACTGAGGGAAATACTTACGCTACTTTGCTGCATCATCCCTTCCTCTTCGGGGAAAACCAACGTTGTGCTCAAGAGGTAGCAAGAAGGATTTCTGGCGCCGTTGCCGGGGAGGTCTACGCAAAAGTCAATATACCAAGTACTCATCACATACCCTTATCTCCCGCATTACATTATTTGCCATTTGCCTCTCGTTTTCCTCTCCCGCACTTCACCCTTGCCGTTTTATTCGCCCTCTCTCTCTCTCCTCCCTCTCTTTCCCTATTTGCCTCTTTTTGCCCGCTTGCTTTCTGTTTGCTTGTGTGTTAGTTTGCTTGCTTGTCCCGATGGCTCTTCCTTAATTTGGTGACCTTCACCTTAAAATATTAGAAGAGATCGAAAGCAATGTCAGGAGTTTCATGGTCTTGCAATTTGAACATAATAGTTTCTTCAGAAACAAGCTTAAAGAACAGAAAAGTTTTATGACTTTTATGAATAAAGAGCTTGATGATATGTCTAAAGAATTCGATGGTTTAAGATCCCAAATTGCTCATCTTGAGAAATTAACTACTGAAATTTCGGATAAGCAAGCTACCTTAGTTAATAAGATGGCCGCTAAACCGGATTGCTATGAAAATAAAGATGAAGATCTAGAAGTTATTGATGCGTCCCCTATTAAATCTTTGTTTTGCAATATGAATCTTGATAATGATGGGACTGAATATGATCCACCTTTACCTAGAAGGCGTTCCAAGAATTCAGAATTTGTTGACCTTGATTCTAAATTTGATAAAAGTGGGATTGAAGGAATTAAAACCCTAGATATTGCTAAACCCACTATTGTGGATTTCAAGGAATTTAACTATGAAAATTTCTCTTTGATTGATTGTATTTCCTTGTTGCAATCCGTGCTAAATTCTCCTCACGCTCATAGTCAAAATAAAGCATTTACTAAACATATCGTTGATGCCTTGATGCAATCTTATGAAGAAAAACTTGAATTGGAAGTTTCTATCCCTAGAAAAATTTATGATGAGTGGGAACCAACTATTAAAATTAAAATTAAAGATCATGAATGCTATGCTTTATGTGATTTGGGTGCTAGTGTTTCCACGATTCCAAAGACTTTGTGTGATTTGTTAGGTTTCCATGATTTTGATGATTGCTCTCTAAACTTGCACCTTGCGGATTCCACTATTAAGAAACCTATGGGAAGAATTAATGATGTTCTTATTGTTGCAAATAGGAATTATGTGCCCGTAGATTTTATTGTTCTTGACATAGATTCCAATCCTTCATGTCCTATTATTCTTCGTAGACCTTTCCTTAGAACGATTGGTGCAATTATTAATATGAAGGAGGAAAATATTAGATTCCAATTTCCATTAAGGAAAGGCATGGAACACTTTCATAGAAAGAAAATTAAATTACCTTATGAATCTATTATGAAAGCCACTTATGGATTGCCTGTTGGGGAACGTAGTAATTTCAAAAAAAATCCTACGCACACGCAAGATCATGGTGATGCATAGTAACAAGGGGAGAGTATGATCTACGTACCCTTGTAGATCGCAACGGAAGCGTTGACACAACGTAGAGGAAGTAGTCGTACGTCTTCTTCCCGATCCGACCGATCCAAGCACCGTTACTCCGGCACCTCCGAGTACTTAGCACACGAACAGCTCGATGACGATCCCCGGGCTCCGATCCAGCAAAGCGTCGGGGAAGAGTTCCGTCAGCACGACGGCATGGTGACGATCTTGATGTTCTACCGATGCAGGGCTTCGCCTAAGCACTACAACGATATGATCGAGGTGGAGTATGGTGGCAGGGGGCACCGCACACGGCTAAGGAACGATCTCAATGATCAACTTGTGTGTCTAGAGGTGCCCCCTACCTCCGTATATAAAGGAGCCAAGGGGGAGAGGTGCGCCGGCCAGGAGGAGGGCGCAGGAGGAGTCCTACTCCTACCGGGAGTAGGACTCCCCCCCCCCCCAATCCTATTCCAACTAGGATTCCCAAGGGGGAAAGAGGGAGAGGGGTGGCCGGCCACCTCTCCTAGTCCTAATAGGACTAGGGGAGGGGGGAGGCGCGCAGCCCTTATGGGCAGCCCTTTCACCTTTCCACTAAGGCCCATATGATTCCCGGGGGGTTCCGGTAACCTCCCGGTACTCCGGTAAAATCCCGATTTCACCCGGAACACTTCCGATGTCCAAACTAGGCTTCCAATATATCAATCTTTTATGTCTCGACCATTTCGAGACTCCTCGTCATGTCCGTGATCAATCCGGGACTCCGAACAACCTTCGGTACATCAAAATATAAACTCATAATAACTGTCATCGTAAACGTTAAGCGTGCGGACCCTACGGTTCGAGAACAATGTAGACATGACCGAGACACGTCTCCGGTCAATAACCAATAGCGGAACCTGGATGCCATATTGGCTCCTACATATTCTACGAAGATCTTTATCGGTCAGACCGCATAACAACATACGTTGTTCCCTTTGTCATCGGTATGTTACTTGCCGAAGATTCGATCCGTCGGTATCCAATACCTAGTTCAATCTCGTTACCGGCAAGTCTCTTTACTCGTTCCGTAATACATCATCTCACAACTACATATTAGTTGTAATTGCTGCAAGGCTTAATGTGATGTGCATTACCGAGAGGGCCCAGAGAATACCTCTCCGACAATTGGAGTGGACAAAACCTAATCTCGAATACGCCAACCAACATGTACCATTGGAGACACCTTAGTACTCCTTTATAATCACCCAGTTACGTGTGACGTTTGGTCGTACCCAAAGTGTTCTCCGGTAAACGGGAGTTGCATAATCTCATAAGTTATAGAACATGTATAAGTCATGAAGAAAGCAAATAGCAACATACTAAACGATCGGGTGCTAAGCTAATGGAATGGTCATGTCAATCAGATCATTCAACTAATGATGTGACCTCGTTAAATCAAATAACAACTCATTGTTCATGGTTAGGAAACATAACCATCTTGATTAACGAGCTAGTCAGTAGATGCATACTAGTGACACTTTGTTTTCTATTATTCACACATGTATTATGTTTTCCGGTTAATACAATTCTAGCATGAATAATAAACATTTATCATGATTATAAGGAAATAAATAATAACTTTATTATTGCCTCTAGGGCATATTTCCTTCATCTCCCACTTGCACTAGAGTCAATAATCTAGATTACATAGTAATGATTCTAACACCCATGGAGCTTTGGTGCTGATCATGTTTTGCTCGTGGAAGAGGCTTAGTCAACGGGTCTGCAACATTCAGATCCGTATGTATCTTGCAAATCTCTATGTCTCCCACCAGGACTAGATCCCGGATGGAATTGAAGCATCTTTTGATGTGTTTGGTTCTCTTGTGAAATCTGGATTCCTTTGCCAAGGCAATTGCACCAGTATTGTCACAAAAGATTTTCATTGGACCCGATGCACTAGGTATGACACCTAGATCGGATATGAACTCCTTCATCCAGACTCCTTCGTTTGGTGCTTCCGAAGCAGCTATGTACTCTGCTTCACATGTAGATCCCGCCACAACGCTTTGTTTAGAAATGCACCAACTGACAGCTCCACCGTTTAATGTAAACACGTATCCGGTTTGCGATTTAGAATCGTCCGGATCAGTGTCAAAGCTTGCATCAACGTAACCATTTACGATGAGCTCTTTGTCACCTCCATATATGAGAAACATATCCTTAGTCCTTTTCAGGTATTTCAGGATGTTCTTGACCGCTGTCCAGTGATCCACTCCTGGATTACTTTGGTACCTCCCTGCTAGACTTATAGCAAGACACACATCAGGTCTGGTACACAGCATTGCATACATGATAGAGCCTATGGCTGAAGCATAGGGAACATCTTTCTTTTTCTCTCTATCTTCTGCATTGGTCGGGCATTGAGTCTTACTCAATTTCACACCTTGTAACACAGGCAAGAATCCTTTCTTTGCTTGATCCATTTTGAACTTCTTCAAAATTTTGTCAAGGTATGTGCTTTGTGAAAGTCCAATTAAGCGTCTTGATCTATCTCTATAGATCTTAATGCCCAATATGTAAGCAGCTTCACCGAGGTCTTTCATTGAAAAACTCTTATTCAAGTATCCCTTTATGCTATTCAGAAATTCTATATCATTTCCGATTAGTAATATGTCATCTACATATAATATCAGAAATGCTACATAGCTCCCACTCACTTTCTTGTAAATACAGGCTTCTCCAAAAGTCTGTACAAAACCAAATGCTTTGATCACACTATCAAAGCGTTTATTCCAACTCCGAGAAGCTTGCACCAGTCCATAAATGGATCGCTGGAGCTTGCACACTTTGTTAGCTCCCTTTGGATCGACAAAACCTTCCGGTTGCATCATATACAACTCTTCTTCCAGAAATCCATTCAGGAATGCAGTTTTGACATCCATTTGCCAAATTTCATAATTATAAAATGCGGCAATTGCTAACATGATTCAGACAGACTTAAGCATCGCTACGGGTGAGAAGGTCTCATCGTAGTCAATCCCTTGAACTTGTCAAAAACCTTTTGCAACAAGTCGAGCTTTGTAGACAGTAACATTACCGTCAGCGTCAGTCTTCTTCTTGAAGATTCATTTATTCTCAATTGCTTGCCTATCATTGGGCAAGTCAACCAAAGTCCATACTTTGTTATCATACATGGATCCCATCTCAGATTTCATGGCTTCAAGCCATTTTGCGGAATCTGGGCTCACCATCGCTTCTCCATAGTTCGTAGGTTCATCATGATCTAGTAGCATGACTTCCAGAACAGGATTACCGTACCACTCTGGTGCGGATCTTACTCTGGTTGATCTACGTGGTTCAGTAGTATCTTGTTCTGAAGCTTCATGATCATCATCATTAGCTTCCTCACTAATTGGTGTAGGTGTCACAGAAACTGGTTTCTGTGATGTACTACTTTCCAATAAGGGAGCAGGTACAGTTACCTCGTCAAGTTCTACTTTCCTCCCACTCACTTCTTTCGAGAGAAACTCCTTCTCTAGAAAGTTTCTGAATTTAGCAACAAAAGTCTTGCCTTCGGATCTGTGATAGAAGGTGTATCCAATAGTTTCCTTTGGATATCCTATGAAGACACATTTCTCCGATTTGGGTTCGAGCTTATCAGGTTGAATCTTTTTCACATAAGCATCGCAACCCCAAACTTTCAGAAACGACAACTTTGGTTTCTTGCCAAACCATAGTTCATAAGGCGTCGTCTCAACGGATTTTGATGGTGCCCTATTTAACGTGAATGCGGCCGTCTCTAGAGCGTATCCCCAAAATGATAGCGTAAATCAGTAAGAGACATCATAGATCGCACCATATCTAGTAAAGTACGATTACGACGTTCGGACACACCATTACGCTGTGGTGTTCCGGGTGGCGTGAGTTGCGAAACTATTCCACAATTTTTCAAATGTACACCAAACTCGTAACTCAAATATTCTCCTCCACGATCAGATCGTAGAAACTTTATTTTCTTGTTACGATGATTTTCAACTTCACTCTGAAATTCTTTGAACTTTTCAAACGTTTCAGACTTATGTTTCATTAAGTAGATATACCCATATCTGCTTAAATCATCTGTGAAGGTGAGAAAATAACGATATCCGCCACGAGCCTCAACATTCATTGGACCACATACATCTGTACGGTATGATTTCCAACAAATTTGTTGCTCTCTCCATAGTACCGGAGAACGGTGTTTTAGTCATCTTGCCCATGAGGCACGGTTCGCAAGTACCAAGCGATTCATAATCAAGTGGTTCCAAAAGTCCATCAGTATGGAGTTTCTTCATGCGCTTTACACCGATATGACCTAAACGGCAGTGCCACAAATAAGTTGCACCATCATTATCAACTCTGCATCTTTTGGCTTCAACATTATGAATATGTGTATCACTACTCTCGAGATTCAATAAGAATAGACCACTCTTCAAGGGTGCGTGACCATAAAAGATATTACTCATATAAATAGAACAACCATTATTCTCTGATTTAAATGAATAACCGTCTCGCATCAAACAAGATCCAGATATAATGTTCATGCTTAACGCTGGCACCAAATAACAATTATTTAGGTCTAATACTAATCCCGAAGGTAGATGTAGAGGTAGCGTGCCGACCGCGATCACATCGACTTTGGAACCGTTTCCCACGTGCATCGTCACCTCGTCCTTAGCCAATCTTCGCTTAATCCGTAGCCCCTGTTTCGAGTTGCAAATATTAGCAACAGAACCAGTATCAAATACCCAGGTGCTACTGCGAGCATTAGTAAGGTACACATCAATAACATGTATATCAAATATACCTTTGTTCACCTTGCCATCCTTCTTATCCGCCAAATACTTTGGGCAGCTCCGCTTCCAGTGACCAGTCTGCTTGCAGTAGAAGCACTCAGTTTCAGGCGTAGGTCCAGACTTGGAAGAGTTTCTTCTCTTGAGCAGCAACTTGCTTGCCGTTCTTCTTGAAGTTCCCCTTCTTCTTCCCTTTGCCCTTTTTCTTGAAACTAGTGGTTTTGTTAACCATCAACACTTGATGCTCCTTTTTGATTTCTACCTCCGCAGCTTTCAGCATTGCGAAGAGCTCGGGAATAGTCTTGTTCATCCCTTGCATATTATACATGATCTCAACACAGGCAGGAGTCGGTCTACTTGTCTCGGACGTGATGCCTATATACATGATCATACATAGATATTCTCATAACTATGCTCAATTCTGTCAATTGCTCAACAGTAATTTGTTCACCCACCGTAGAATACTTATGCTCTCGAGAGAAGCCACTACTGAAACATATGTCCCCCGGGTCTATCTTTATCATATTGATCTCCTACTACTTAGTTATTTCCTTTGCTATTTACTTTGCCTTTATTTTACTTTCCACCTTTTATCATAAAAATACCAAAAATATTATCTTATCATATATATCAGATTTCACTCTCGTAAGTGGCCTTATAGGGATTGACAGCCCCTATTTGCGTTAGTTGCAAGGATTTATTTCTTTTGTGCAGGTACGAGGGACTCGCGCGTAGCCTCCTACTGGATTGATACCTTGGTTCTCAAAAACTGAGGGAAATACTTACGCTACTTTGCTGCATCATCCCTTCCTCTT